>NC_092346.1:75383485-75634806 GCF_963676685.1 Mytilus edulis | reverse complement strand
GCATATTGAAGGTCACATGCATTAAAGATTATTGGTGAAGGTCCCAAGTCTCTACGACTTTGGGTTCTCGAAATACAATTTTTCTAAAATTGTGTACAATTTTTCAAGGGGGAATAACTCCTTATAAGGGTTAATAACAAAATGATTGTATATGTTCATTAACAGTGCCATCTGTTCCTGTACATGTTGCCGTTTTCAAATCGATTCTATCTCTAATGCTTTTTGAGAAAAATGTAAAGGAAAGAAATTGTTTCAAGGGGATATAACTCTCATAGGGGACAATGAAATCCTTAGCAGCCTCATATGGTGATACATCATGATGAGATGTATCTATTGTCCAAATAAGGTCATAATATCTTAAAAAACAACGAGGGGGGGCCATGTTGAAAAAAATCATTAAAAGGGAGATAACTTCTAAAGGGGATGATGAAATCCTACACAGCCTCATCTGCTAATACCTCATGATGAGGTCTACCCATGGTCCATATTTGGTCTTGATGACATCAATAGAAACGGGGGGAGGGCATTTAGAAAAAATGTTGGAAAAAACTAGTATCTCAATTGTTTGTAAAACAATTGAAAGGTCTTTCCTGTAAAATTGATGTTTTCGTAATGTACTTTGTACGACCTTTCGTTTTATAAACGACAAGCATACCTTCTGAAATTTTTCTCTTTTAACACTTAATGACCTCATCCGGCTACATTTTTGAGATCGGAAATATGATATATGTTACATAGAGCAGATGAGCTTTCAATTGATATGCGACAACGCCTTGTTCTAGAAAGTTTGATTTTTGCACTTAATAACCCTATTCAACTAATTTTTGGAGGTCGGGAATTTGATATTTCAAATGTACACATCATGACCTTTCATTTGATATACAACAACCCTATCTTAAAAGAAAATTTATTTTTTGCACTCAATAACTCCATCCAACCCATTTATGGGAGACGTCAATTTGAAATTTAAAATGTACGCTTTATGATCTTTCATTTGATATGCGACAACCTTACCATCTGAGAAATTTGAATGTTTGCACTTAATGACCCCACCCGTCCCCCTGGGATGAAAAGGGGGTTTTAAATTTTCATTTTTAAGTAGAGTTTATTAAGACCTTCAATTTGATATATCAGATGACCCCATTTGACAAAGTGCAAATAATGATGCAATATCAACTATATAAATAGAAGTTATGAAACTTACAAAGTCAATGCAAAACTTGAAAATTTCAAATTGAATTTTTGGCGTTATTTTCAATGGAATGTTTATGGTATTTGGGCAAACATATAACTATATTAACCTCTTCAATTTCTAAAACATTTTAAGTGGTAAGCTCTTGTTGATTCAGAAATACATGCCTCCGCTTGCAAAACTTCAAACTGCATTATCTCTTAAACGACAATAGATATCTCAAATCTGTTAAATGATAAATGATCTACAGTTGAAGGACAACATTATAGAAAAAGAATTGGGACAATTTCAAAGTTCACCAAGGTCACAATTAATCATCAAATATATGATGCAATACAAAACTTGAGAACCGGAAGTCGTAGAGACATGGGACTATCACCATTCAATTCAGGACCACTTGACCTTTCAAATATCACAAGGTCAAGGTCATAGTATAATGTGAAGGTCAAGGTGAAATTTCATCATGACCTGATATTGACCTCAAATTGACGGTCCTGAATTACTGATCATCTTTGCAGTTTATAGTAGGTTGATATCTGTTATCTTTAAAAAGATATACACAAAATACTATACTTTTAAGAATCATCCCGTTGTAACTTTTGAACAGACAGTCGGACATTTTTGGACTTATCATATAAAATGTAGAGCTCGTCGAGAGGAACATTTTATACGCTGTATGTATGCAGCAAAGTCTTATCGTTTTCCTGATATGTAAGCTTGAAATTGCAGCGTAAATTGTTTTTGCACTCAGTGACCTTTGACCTTGGGTGCAAATTGAAGGTCACATGAATTAAAGAATATTAGTGAAGTCCCAAGTCTCTATGACTTCTTGTTCTCGAAATACAATTTTTCTAAAATTATGTACAATTTTTCAAGGGGAATAACTCCTTATAAAGGTTAATAACAAAATGATTGTACATGTTCATTAACATTGCAATCTGTTCCTGTACATGTTGCCGTTTTCAAATCGATTCTATCTCTTATATTTTTTTGAGAAAAATGCAAAGGAAAGAAATTGTTTCAAAGGGATATAACTCTCATAGGGAACGATGGAATCCTATTCAGCCTCACATGGTAATACATCATGATGAGATCTACATTATGTCCAATTAAGGTCATGATATCTTTAAAACCAACGAGGGGAGACAATGTTGAAAAACATCAATAAAAGGGAAATAACTTCTAAAGGGGATGATGAAATCCTTAACAGGGTCATTTGGTAATACATCTTGGTGAGGTCTAGCAATGGTCCATATTTTGTCTTAATAACTTCATCAGAAAGAAGAGGCGGGCATGTCAAAAAAATGTTGGAAGAAAAAAAAAAAAAAGAAAAAACGGAAGAAAAACAATAAGGTCTTTCCTTTGTAGAGGAAAGACCTTAAAGGGAAATTCCGCGATTTTTTACTTATCATCTAATTATGTTCATCTTAACATAAAAAACACATTTGCAAAGTTTTAAATTTATATTCCTTCTAATAACGGAGAAAATCAAGTATTTGTAACTTTTTTGGTTGAATTCTCGAGTGGGTCGTGACGTATTAGCCCGATTTATTGAATTCTGGGAAAAAATAAAATCTGTTTAACTCTTATAGCTTATCGACAATATACGTAATTAAAAGCGCACAGCTGACGAATGGTCGAAGTTATAAACCACAATATAAGAATGAACGAAAGTGAATATGCTTATATATACCGTTTTGTATTGATTGAATTAAACTCCTATAAAATTATCTCTAGTAAATGTTTTTGAATAAATTTAATTAATTATTGTTGAGATTTTTTTCATAAAATATTTATTGAACATTTTTACTGATATTGTTTTGATAATCATTTCAATGCAACTAATGTGTGAGCAGAGTGTGTATATTATTTTGTAAAGGTCACTGTATATTTCTCGGCTTGAGGTCAATTCGTTTACCTTGTAGCTATTTAGCCGCAGGTGTGAGTTCAAGCGTACACAGGTATAAATGTTGTTATTTGGAAAGGATAAATAGAAAGGATTAGAGTATATGCTGTCATGATGTTAATACACTAAGATTAAATACACGATGAGAATAAAGATACAATAATTAAATTGTGTAAATTAATTGAAAATAAAATTCAGATTCGTAATTCCGAAAGTGTATAAAAATAAAAGGAAACAATTTTTGATTACTTTCTTAGCGGCAATTGGCGTAAAGATTCAAATATGAAGCTAAAAATAGTAGTTTTAATCTTTAATAAAAACTAAATGCAATATTACCCAATTTGATATACCATTGTACATCTGTTTGATATCATTGACTTTACCGGAATTTCTTAACTTGTATTCAAATCTGGCTGTGTTTAAATGCTAATAAAACTATTGCAATTTTAAAGTTTTTAATTGACAAAAAAATACAACATACAACATGCATAATTTTTTTTTAGTTTCTTTTTAACATTTTATTCTTACATAATTAAATTCATTTGACAATCATTTACACGAACTTTTTGTGAAAAGAATACTAATTATCTAAGCTAAGGCATTATATCTTTTGAGGATTTTTGAGGATTTTTTTAAAAATTCTATGATAATAGTTGTGCAATGTTGAACATGATAGCCGTCATTAATCCAAATAAGTAATACAGTAGTTGTAATAAAAGTTATACTTTAGTCATGCATTACAGATATTGACGAATTTATGATAGTTCGTTCATACATGTTCATGAAACAATCATTATTAGTATACATGTAAGTTTCCTGACGTATAAGAGCCATTGAGGATGAGCTCCAGAGAAATCAGACTAGTTGCGTTTCGTTCGTTTGTTTGTTGGGAAAGGAGAGGAAATGCAACCGCTTGTACAGATAAACGACAGAATTACCATACAAGCATTTATAGTCAACACAATCAGAAAGAGTTCCCATCGTTAGACGGGGAATATGAAGGCTTCCAAGAATGAACAAGTGACATGTCTAACTCTGAACAGTTAGAGAACAGACTATCGACATCGAACGCTTGTTCTTGATATTTGAAACTGTATGCATATATATACGTATACGTTTATGATATAGTGATGAGTTCTGACAAAAACTAAATTCCTTCATGGTTATATCTTGCCATACGTTTATATTGGTTTGTAAGGTGATTACTCAAAATCGTTATTTGAAAATCCTGTTTGTGAGATGTAGATTCATTTCAATACAGAAATTTCGTCTATATATTTCACAAGTGTATAACACGGAGAAGCTCTGAAGGTTCATTACTCCCATTTTGTTTGGGTGTGAACCATCGATGTTTACAGCAATATCAAGGAATAAGGTGATGATGGTAGAAAGAACTATGGGCGTCATGTGGCAAATATTACATGCATATCGGACAATGAGTTGTCAATCTGTATGAAAAGTTTTCCAATACAACCATATTATTGAGAAGGAATGTTTACATGCTATACTCTCGTACTAGTATTACAGGGTTCTTGTGGCGTTCACCTTAGACACACATCGTTTTAACGATGTTTAAAAAAAGACAGAACCAATTTAATGTCATATTTCCCTATTTTTTAAATATAACTAAAATTCTTTTATCCGACAAGAATATCCCTATTTAGCGAACAAGTAATTTATTCTTTTTTCGGTTATTGAATACCAAGAAAGAAAATAAATCCCGAAATTAATTTGAAACTTTGATACTCAAAAGTTTCCTTTGTTTGAGAACAATCTTATTGAAATATAAATCTGTGATTTTCCTAGGTCCACAGCTTCAATGAACCAAAGCAAAAGTTATACATCGACCTGTATTTAAATCAAATTGGTTCTCTTCTTCTTTTGGTATACAACTGTAGTCTATCGACATTCGATGATTACATACTGTTGGCATACGTTGGCTAGTCTATTTACAACACTTTTACCCCTATTTATTCAAAATATATGTTTTTTTCTTATGTTCAATGTATACACGTATATATTTTAAATTGCGCTATAGTTCCGTAACTTTATATCCAGTCGTATAAACGAATCGTCGGCAAGTGCGTACATTTTTTTAAATCAATATTTCTGGTCTGTTCCAATCTGTCCTTCACTATTGACAATGACTATATATTACATTTTCCCAAATTCACCCTTGGAAAAAATATTTAAATAGATTTTAATTTCATCAAATCTTATTTTTTGGGTATTATTTATATATTATGAATTATATTCTTTACACCAGAAATGTTATTTATAAACAAGCGTATGAGTTTAGTAATGACAAGTAAGACAGAGTTGTATATTATACATCTGATAGTTCAAAATGGAAAGTTATAAGTTATAAGTTATCAGCCGTGTACACTGATCAATACCTGCAGAAGTGAAACGATGCATGAACTTGCAAGCCCGACAGGAAATCGCTTGAATACCTGGACGTGTCACCTCACACCCCTCACAATACCTTTGGAAGTAATACCTTTAGCCATGCTGGTCGGTGCATTACGTTTGCGCGCATTACCACTACATTTGCGCGCAAAAATCATTACGTTTGCGCGCAGCTTTTGATTACAATTGCGCGCATTTTTTTGACAGGTAAACCCAGGTAAAATACAGGTAATAATACTTATTTATTTATAATTTGTTCAATTATTTACCCTGCTCACCAACGATGAGGTGGAAGTGGTATTTCGAGCAAGATAATTCCGTTTTATTTTGCACAAGCACTAAATCCTAGAAATCTATACAGATAATCTTAAAAAAGGTAAAGGTATAATTGATAAATTCATTACTTCACATGTTGTTACGTGCCGAAAATCCATGTTTGTGCCTTGGTGTAACTTTAAAAAATAACTTAAATTATTTACTAATTTTAAAAACGATCACTATTCATTGAAACACTTTTTATTCTGAAACATTCGCAATGAAGTTACATGTATGTCTTAAGCTATACTACGGAGTTTATAATGCTCACTTTAAAATTTGTTTTACAATTTTATATGAACAAATTACAATTTGAATTAAGAAATATTTTCAAAATTAATAATTGATAGTCATGTTTATTATGAAAATGAAAAATATGTATAGTCAATTGTAATTTAATTTAAATTTTTACCTGAATTTACCTGTAAAATGAATGCGCGCAAATGTTATCAAAAGCTGCGCGCAAACGTAAAACATTTTAATCCCCAAATGCGCGCAAACGTAATGCGCCCATGCTGGTGATCAGATAAGGGAAGATCAAAATATATTTGAAAAAAGTTTATTACTTTAAAGAATTATGAACAAATTAGATTTTCGAAAACAATTTTCACGGAACACTTATTTATGATTTCAACTTTGACTTTTCACCTAATTCCAATATCCACAGTTTAAAAACAACAGACCATGGTAATTTAAAAAAAGTAAGAATATTTTCCGTATCAAGTTAGTTAGTCGTATTAAACAACCGTACGATTGACAAGATATCGACACGCAATTACGACTACATCGGTTACTGTAGTTTTGTTTCTTTGTGGTTTATAGACATATCGTTTTTATTCATCGGGAAAGAAGACAAGATGGCGGATCTCGGAGAATTGATACTCTAAATTTAAAATCGATGGTGATCGCTTATCTAGCGGAATAAAACTTTAATATCTATGAATTTGAACATTTTTATACAGAATGAACATAATATCAATTTTTGATTTTTTTGCGAAGTTTCCCTTTAAAAACATTAGAACTAGTATCTCAATTGTTTGTAAAACAATTGAAAGGTCTTTCCTGTAAAAGTGATGTTTTCGTAATGTTCTTTGTACGACCTTTCGTTTGATATACGACAAGCATACCTTCTGAAACGTTTCGCTTTTTACACTTAATGACCTCATCCGCCTACATTTTTGAGATCGGAAGTATGATATATGTAACACAGGGTAGATGAGCTTTCATTCGATATGCGACAACGCCATGTTCTAAAAAGTTTGATTTTTGCACTTAATGACCCCATCCAACCAATTTTTGGAGGTTGGGAATTTTATATTTCAAATGTACACATCATGACCTTTCAATTGATATACAACAACCCTATAGTAAAAGAAAATTTATTTTTTGCACTCAATGACCCCATCCAACCCATTTTTGGGGGACGTCAATTTGAAATTTGAAATGTACGCTTTATGTTCTTTCATTTGATATGCGACAACCTTACCATCTGAGAAATTTGAATTTTTGCACTAAATGACCCCACCCTTCCGCCTGGGATGAAAAACAGGCTTACAATTTTCATTTTTAAGTAGAGTTTATTGAGACCTTCAATTTGATATATCAGATGACCCCATTTGACAAAGTGCCAAAAATGATGCAATATCAACTATATAAATAGAAGTTATGAAACTTACAAAGTCAATGCAAAACTTGAAAATTTCAAATTGAATTTTTGGAGTTTTTTTACATGGAATGTTTTTGGTATTTGGTCAAACATATAACTATGTTAACCTCTTCAATTTCTAAAACATTTTAAGTGGTAAGCTCTTGTTGATTCAGAAATACATGCCTCCGCTCGCAAAATTTCAAACTGCATTATCTCTAAAACGAGAATAGATATCTCAAATCTGTTAAATGGTAAATGATCTACAATTAAAGGACAACATTATAGAAAAAAAATTGGGACAATTTCAAAGTTCACCAAGGTCACAATTAATCATCAAATATATGATGCAATACTAAACTTGAGAACCGGAAGTCATAGAGACATGGGACTACCACCATTCAACTCAGGACCACTTGACCTTTTAAATGTCACAAGGTCAAAGTCATAGTATAATGTGAAGGTCAAGGTGAAATTTCATCATGACCTGACATTGACCTCAAATTGAAGGTCTTGAATTACTAATCATCTTTGCAATTTATAGTAGATTGATATCTGTTACCTTTAAAAAGATATACACACAATACTATACTTTTAAGAATCATCCCGTCGTAACTTTTGAACAGACAGTCGGACTCTTTTGAGGTCAGTGTATAAAATGTAGAGCTCGTTGAGAGGAACATTTTATACGCTGTAAGTATGCAGCAAACTCTTATCGTTTTCTTAATATGAAAGCTTGAAATTGCAGCGTAATTTTTTTTTGCACTCAGTGACCTTTGACCTTGGGTGCAAATTAAAGGTCACATGAACTTAAGATTATTGATGTAGGTCCCAAGTCTTTACGACTTCCGGTTCTCGAGATACAATTTTTCAAAAATTGTGTATATTTTTTCAAGGGAAATAACTCCTTATAAGGGTTAACAACAAAATGATTATATATGTTAATTAACATTGTCATCTGGTCTTGTACATGTTGCCGTTTTCAAATGGATTCAATCTTGAATACTTTTTGAGAAAAATGTAAAAGAAAGAAATTGCTTCAAGGGGACATAACTCTCATAGGGAATGATGAAATCCTTAGCAGCCTCATATGGTAACACATCATGATGAGATCTAACTATTGTCCAAATAAGATCATGATATCTTCAAAAACAACGAGGGGGGGCCATGTCGAAAAAAAACAATAAAAGGGAGATAACTTCTAAAGGGGATGATGAAATCCTACACAGCCTCATCTGGTAATACTTCATGATGAGGTCTACCGACGGTCCATATTTGGTCTTGATAACTCCAATAGAAACCAGGGGAGACCATGTTAAACAAATGCTGGATGAAAAAAAAAAAAAAAAAAAAAAAAAAAAACTAGTATCTCAATTGTTTGTAAAACAATTGAAAGGTCTTTCCTGTAAAAGTGATGTTTTCGTAATGTACTTTGTATGACCTTTCGTTTGATATACGACAAGCATACCTTCTGAAACTTTTCGCTTTTTACACTTAATGACCTCATCCGCCTACATTTTTGAGACCGGAAATATGATATATGTATCACAGGGTAGATGAGCTTTCATTTGATATGCGACAACGCCATGTTTTAGAAAGTTTGATTTTTGCACTTAATAACCCAATCCAACTAATTTTTGGAGGTCGGGAATTTGATATTTCAAATGTACACATCACGACCTTTCATTTGATATACAACAACCCTATAGTAAAAGAAAATTTATTTTTTGCACTCAATGACCCCATCCAACCAATTTTTGGGGAACGTCAATTTGAAATTTTAAATGTACGCTTTATGTTCTTTCATTTGATATGCGACAACCTTACCATCTGAGAAATTTGAATGTTTGCACTAAATGACCCCACCCGTCCACCTGGGATGAAAAAGAGGTTTAAATTTTTCATTTTTAAGTAGAATTTATTGAGACCTACAATTTGATATATCAGATGACCCCATTTGACAAAGTGCCAAAAATGATGCAATATCAACTATATAAATAGAAGTTATGAAACTTACAAAGTCAATGCAAAACATGAAAATTTCAAAATGATTTTTTGGTGTTTTTTTTCAATGGAATGTTTTTGGTATTTGGTCAAACATATAACTATGTCAACCTCTTCAATTTCTAAAACATTTTAAGTGGTAAGTTCTTGTTGATTCAGAAATACATGCCTCCGCTCGCAAAACTTGAAACTGCATTATCTCTAAAACGACAATAGATATCTCAAATCTGTTAAATGATAAATGATCTACAGTTGAAGGACAACATTATAGAAAAAGAATTGGGATAATTTCAAAGTTCACCAAGGTCACAATTAATCATCAAATATATGATGCAATACTAAACTTAAGAACCGGAAGTCGTAGAGACATGGGACTAGCACCATTCAACTCAGGACCACTTAACCTTTCAAATATCACAAGGTCAAGGTCATTGTATACTGTGAAGGTGAAGGTGAAATTTCATCATGACCTGACATTGACCTCAAATTGAAGGTCTTGAATTACTGATCATCTTTGCCTTTTATAGTAGGTTGATATCTTTTAGATTTAAAAAGATATTCACACAATACTATACTTTTAAGAATCATCTTGTTGTAACTTTTGAACAGACGGTCGAACATCTTTGGGCTTATTGTATAAAATGTAGAGCTCGTCGAGAAGAACATTTTATACGCTGTATGTATGCAGCAAAGTCTTATCGTTTTCCTAATATGTAAGCTTGAAATTGCAACGTAATTTTTGTTTGCACTCGGTGACCTTTGACCTTGGGTGCATATTAAAGGTCATATGAATTTAAGATTATTGGTGAAGGTTCAAAGTCTCTATGACTTCCGGTTCTCGAATATAAATTTTTGAAAAAATATTTTTAATTTTTAAAGGGAAATAACTCCTTATAAGGGTTAATAACAAATTAATTGTTTATGTTTATAAACATTACCATCTGTTTTAATACATGCTGTCTTTTCAATTAAATTCTATCTCTAATACTTTTTGAAAAAAATGCAAATAAAAGAAATTGCTTCAAGGGGATATAACTCTGAAAGTAGATGATGAAATCCTATGCAGCCTCATATGGTAATACATCATGATGAGATCTACCTATTGTCCAAATAAAGTCATGATATCTTTTAACACATTATGGGGGGACCATGTTGAAAAAAATCAATAAAAGGGAGATAACTTCTTAAGGGGAAGGTGAAATCCCATAAAAGTTCATCTGGTAAAAGTTCATGTTGAGGTCTATTGATGGTTTAATTTTGGTATTGATAACTCCAATAGAAGCGGAAGGAGGGCGAGCCAAACAAATGCTGGAAGAAAAAGAAAAAAAAACATTAGAAAAACAATAAGGTCTTTCCTCACGGAGAGGAAAGACCTTAAAAACAGGAGAAAAACAATAAGGTCTTTCCTCGCGGAGAGGAAAGACCTTAAAAACAGTAAGGTCTTTCCCCACGTAGGGGAAAGACCTTAATTAGACTCTAACACTGTAAATTCAGCATTAATTTTACATGTATGCCATCACACATTTTGACAGATATTTTAATACATGTATACATTTTTTGTGTACTAAGATCATATGCATTTGTTAAGGTCTTTCCTCTTCCCGAGGAAAGACCTTATTGTTTTTCGCATGTTTTTTTTTTTTTTTCATCCAGCATTTGTTTGACATGGCCTCCCCTCGTTTCTCTTGGAGTTATCAAGACCAAATATGGACCATTGGTAGACCTCATTATGAAGTATTACCAGATGAGGCTGTGAAGGATTTCATCATCCTCTTTAGAAGTTATCTCCCTTTTATCGTTTTTTTTCGACATGGCCCCCCCTCGTTGTTTTTAAAGATATCATGACCTTATCTGGACAATAGGTAGACGTCATCATAATGTATAACCATATGAGGCTGCTAAGGATTTCATCATCCCCTATGAGAGTTATGTCCCTTTGATGCAATTTCTTTTTTTTGCATTTTTCTCAAAAAGTATTCAAGATAGAATCGATTTGAAAACGGCAACATGTACAAGATCAGATGGCAATGTTCACAAACATATACAATTATTTTGTTGTTAACACTTATAAGGAGTTATTTCCCTTGAAAAAATATACACAATTTTTTTGAAAATTGTATCTCGAGAACTGGAAGTCGTAAAGACTTGGGACCTACACCAATAATCTTAAGTTCGTGTGACCTTCAATTTGCACCCAAGGTCAAAGGTCACAGAGTGCAAAAAAAAATTACGCTGCAATTTCAAGCTTGCATATTAAGAAAACGATAAGAGTTTGCTGCATACTTACAGCGTATAAAATGTTCCTCTTGACGAGCTCTTCATTTTATACACTGAGCTCAAAAGTGTCCGACTGTCTGTTCAAAAGTTGCGACGGGATGATTCTTAAAAGTATAAAATTGTGTTTATATCTTTTTAATGGTAACAGATATCAACCTATTATAAACTGCAAAATTGATCAGTAGTTTAAGACCTTCAATTTGAGGTCAATGTCAGGTCATGATGAAATTTCACCTTGACCTTCAAGGTGTATTATGACCTTGACCTTGTGACATTTGAAAGGTTAAGTGGTCCTTTATTGAATGGTGGTAGTCTCACGTCTCTACGACTTCCGGTTCTCAAATTTGGTATTGCATCATATATGTAATGATTCATTTTGACCTTGATGAACCTTGGAATTGTCCCAAATTTTTTTCTGCATTGTTGTCCTTCAAATGCAGATCATTTATCATTCAAAAGATTTGAGATATCTATTGTCGTTTTAGAGATAATGCAGTTTGAAGTTTTGCGAGCGGAGGCATGTATTTCTGAATCAACAAGAGCTTACCACTTAAAATGTTTTAGAAATTGAAGAGGTTGACATAGTTATATGTTTGACCAAATACCAAAAACATTCCATGGAAAAAAACACCAAAAAATCAATTTGAAATTTTCAAGTTTTGCATTGACTTTGTAAGTTTCATAACTTCTATTTATATAGTTGATATTGCATCATTCTTTGCACTTTGTCAAATGGGGTCATCTGACATATTAAATTGAAGGTCTTAATAAACTCTACTTAAAAATGAAAATTTAAAACCCCCTTTTCATCCCAGGAGGACGGGTGGGGTCATTTAGTGCAAACATTCAAATTTCTCAGATGGTAAGGTTGTCGCATATCAAATGAAAGAACATAAAGCGTACATTTAAAATTTCAAAATGACGTCTCCCACAAATGGGTTGGATGGGGTCATTGAGTGCAAAAAATAAATTTTCTTTGAAGATAGGGTTGTTGCATATCAAATGAAAGGTCATGATGTGTACATTTGAAATATTAAATTCCCAACCTCCAAAAATTGGTTGGATGGGGTTATTAAGTGCAAAAATCAAACTTTTTAGAACATGGCGTTGTTGCATATCACATGAAAGTTCATCTACCCTGTGTTACATATATCATACTTCTGATCTCAATAATGTAGGCGGATGAGGTCATTAAATGTAAAAAGCGAAATGTTTCAGAAGGTATGCTTGTCGTATATCAAACGAAAGGTCGAACAAAGAACATTACGAAAACATCACTTTTACAGGAAAGACCTTTCAATTGTTTTACAAACAATTGAGATACTAGTTTGTCTTTATTTTCTTATTAATCTTTCACAACAAAAGATATCAATATTATTCATTAATTATAAAAAGTTGCTTTATAGGGGAACCTTGTTATAATCAAATTAACTAGTTTGTCTACATGAATGTTGAGGGTTGAAGCAGTTGATTCAGAACCATGGACAATGCAATTAGTAGCAGATACATGTATATCTACTGGTACAAATACTTATACTTGACCAGCATTCTGAAAGTAAGAGAGCTGTACAAATGCTATCTGAAATAGCTTGTAATCTAGTAAGCGTTAGAGAAAGTCCACAGAGACAGAATACCTAAATACCAATATAGGAAGGGGGAGGGGTTGCAGAAATCACATCTGAATAGACAATACCAATGCTGATGATACAGAAGCTATAACAGCATTAATGTCAATATAAAATTCACTAAAATATACTACATGAATTTTGGAAAGAGAGAGCTGAAAGAAAACATCTATAGAAGAAAGTACAGAGTTTGTTAAAATGCTGAGACAGAATGGTTAAGGAAAAAACATCAGAAGATTTAAAACTTTATTTGATAACAATCACAGTGTACCATCTATGGCATCATCAGTTAAACACAATCATTCTTAAAAAAATTGTCATGTCATTTATATGTTAATTTCATTATGCATATATGTGACACCTTTAATAAAAGATTAATTACCTATATTGTTTATTTAAAAAAAGCACAATACTGGTACAATACTGGAATACAATACTGGTACAAAATTTTTATACCAGTATTGCGATCACCAACTACAGGAGATCCAGCTTGTTTGCTTCCATGAGCATGGGTCATCCTTTGGTTAAGGCATTAGTGCTACCTATGTTACTACCATAATTGATATATTTTAAGGTTGTATTATGTTAGTGTATATCTTTACCTAAATAAATATCACTTATTATTACATGTACATTATTTCATTCTTTATAAATTTTAGATGGGTATAGGTAAATTATTAAGAGGGACGTAAAGGCCTACTAAAGGGGGGTATCAGCACAGAAGAATGTGAAATAAAATTGCCATTTCATGATAAACAAACAATTAAAGATTTCTTGCATGATAATCTTTTCACTGATTTCACGAAACATGTGGATTAACAAACCTTTTTTCACGACTGCATGTGAAATAAAAATGACAAAACATCCTACATGAAACCTAAACATAGCTATTAAAATGTGTAATTATCTGACCTAAATTTGGACTTAGTTGTTAAACAGACTTAGTTAGAAATGTTCATAACACTATTATTTAATAAGAATTTAGAATCATAACATGCAGGTTAATATGCCTCTAGATGCAAAAAGCATTATAATATTATGTTATGGGCTTATTATTTATTATTGTTTTTTGCACACTTTTCAAAAGAACAAAAAACATTTTTGATAAATGCATATTAGATTTAATATCTTTTTTTTAATATTTGTAGTGTCACATATGAGGTTCAATGTGTTCATTCCTGTTCAGTCATGCTTCAATGATTCCCTAAATAATCAACCAAATTTTTCCCACGAAAAGGGGGGGGCCCCGGATCCGCCTATGTGTCAAAGTCAACAAAATATGTTACAGTCAAAAAAGATAAGATGTTTGGGAAGGAGGACTTTGGTACATTTTTGTTATGACAGCTTTTATCAGTTTATATAAATGTAAAAAAAATTTATCACGCTTATCTGTGAGGTTTCCTGGCGGCTAAGTTTGACTTTTAATAACCCAATGTAGTGTATTTACTATGGTGTTTGTAATTACCTTAATGTTCATATTGAAAATTAAAAAAAAATCTTTTGATCTTGTCGAACTGAAAATGTCTGATGCGATGATTCTTGATGTCTCGGAAAATAATGTGGAGTGTTTTGATGTGAAATGATTAATATAAAAAAGAAGATGTGGAATGATTGCCAATGACACAGCTCTCCTCAAGAGACCAAAATAACTCAGAAATTAACAATTATAGGTACAGCCTTCAACAATGAGCAAAGCCCATACCGCGTAGTCATCTATAAAAGGCCCCTGAATGACAATGTAAAGCAATTCAATCAAGAAAACTGACAGCCTTATTTATGTATATAAAAAAAAAACGAAAAACAAATTTGTTGTTCAATGAAATTGGATACCTTGCATTTATAATTCTTTGTAATAACACATGGTCAAAGCACAAAAAGACTTAACCCATCAACATCAACAATGTTGCTGTATTTAATATATAAATAAATTAAATAGAAATGAATTATTGGCTTTATATTAAAGAACTTATAACATCATGTATATTCAAATTTTTCAGATTTACTTCACTCAGAAGTTCGTTTTGAGGACACTCAAAAGTCAACTGTGCCTTACATTCCTTATGATGGGGTTCCATTCATTATTGTTGGGAGGAAGAGAATGGCATGTCACCATGGGAAAGACACACATTTAAAAGAAAAGGAACGGAAGAAAGGGAAAGATCACCAAGCGGTAAGAATGAAATAAAAAAGATAGATTTACAAGTTGCTTCCAGTGAAGATCCCTTTTATGTTGACAATTTTCCCAATAATTATGAGTACATATGCAATGCTTTTATGCAAATTTGAATTTATTTCAGGGAGAGCATGATTATAAGAAAACAAGAAAACTTTTACAGCCAACAAAGAAGAAAGATTGTTCTGCTGGAATTAGAGTGAGACATGTCATCAGATTTCCTGACTATAAGGTAATCCATTCATACATGTAATCCATTTGTTCATATATGTAATCCTGTCGGTCATTTATACATATGTAATCGAGTCATTTATTTCAGCTTATCAGTCATTCATATATGTTATCCAGTCATTCATACATGTAACCCAGTCATTTATACATTTAATACAGTCATTTATTTCAGCTTATCAGTCATTCATATATGTAATCCAGTAATTCATACATGTAATCCAGTCATTCATTTCAGCTAATCCAGTTATTCATATATGTAACCCAGTCATTCATACGTGTAATCCAGTCATTCATACATGTAATCCAGTCATTCATATATGTTATCCAGTCATTCATATATGTAATCCAGTCATTCATACATGTAATCCAGTCATTCATATATGTAATCCAGTCATTCATACATGTAATCCAGTCATTCATACATGTAATCCAGTCATTCATATATGTTATCCAGTCATTTATATATGTAATCCAGTCATTCATACATGTAATCCAGTCATTCATATATGTAATCCAGTCATTCATACATGTAATCCAGTCATTCATACATGTAATCCAGTCATTCATATATGTAATCCAGTAATTCATATATGTAATCCAGTCATTCAAACATGTAATCCAGTCATTCATATATGTAATCCAGTCATTTATACATGTAATCCAGTCATTCATATATGTAATCCAGTCATTCATACATGTAATCCAGTCATTCATATATGTAATCCAGTCATTTATACATGTAATCCAGTCATTCATACATGTAATCCAGTCATTCATATATGTAATCCAGTCATTCATACATGTAATCCAGTCATTCATATATGTAATCCAGTCATTTATACATGTAATCCAGTCATTCATACATGTAATCCAGTCATTCATATATGTAATCCAGTCATTCATATATGTAATCCAGTCATTCATACATGTAATCCAGTCATTCATATATGTAATCCAGTCATTCATACATGTAATCCAGTCATTCATACATGTAATCCAGTCATTCATATATGTTATCCAGTCATTTATATATGTAATCCAGTCATTCATACATGTAATCCAGTCATTCATATATGTAATCCAGTCATTCATACATGTAATCCAGTCATTCATACATGTAATCCAGTCATTCATATATGTAATCCAGTAATTCATATATGTAATCCAGTCATTCAAACATGTAATCCAGTCATTCATATATGTAATCCAGTCATTTATACATGTAATCCAGTCATTCATATATGTAATCCAGTCATTCATACATGTAATCCAGTCATTCATATATGTAATCCAGTCATTCATACATGTAATCCAGTCATTCATACATGTAATCCAGTCATTCATATATGTAATCCAGTCATTCATACATGTAATCCAGTCATTCATATATGTAATCCATGTCATTCATATATGTAATCCAGTCATTCATAAATGTAATCCAGTCATTCATTTCAGCTTATCCAGTCATTCATTTCAGCTTATCCAGTCATTCATATATATAATCCAGTCATTCATTCATGTAATCCAGTCATTCATACATGTAATCCAGTCATTCATATATGTAATCCAGTCATTCATATATGTAATCCAGTCATTTATACATGTAATCCAGTCATTCATATATGTAATCCAGTCATTCATACATGTAATCCAGTCATTCATATATGTAATCCAGTCATTCATATATGTAATCCAGTCATTCATACATGTAATCCAGTCATTCATATATGTAATCCAGTCATTCATACATGTAATCCAGTCATTCATACATGTAATCCAGTCATTCATATATGTAATCCATGTCATTCATATATGTAATCCAGTCATTCATAAATGTAATCCAGTCATTCATTTCAGCTTATCCAGTCATTCATTTCAGCTTATCCAGTCATTCATATATGTAATCCAGTCATTCATACATGTAATCCAGTCATTCATACATGTAATCCAGTCATTCATAGATGTAAGGCAGTCATTCATTTCAGCTTATCCAGTCATTCTTATATGTAATCCAGTAATTCATATATGTAATCCAGTCATTCATACATGTAATCCAGTCATTCATATATGTAATCCAGTCATTCATACATGTAATCCAGTCATTCATATATGTAATCCAGTCATTCATACATGTAATCCAGTCATTCATACATGTTATCCAGTCATTCATACATGTAATCCAGTCATTCATACATGTAATCTAGTCATTCATTCATGTAATCCAGTCATTCATACATGTAATCCAGTCATTCATTTCAGCTTATCCAGTCTTTCATATATGTAATCCAGTCATTCATATATGTAATCCAGTCATTCATACATGTAATCCAGTCATTCATACATGTAATCCAGTCATTCATAGATGTAAGGCAGTCATTCATTTCAGCTTATCCAGTCATTCTTATATGTAATCCAGTAATTCATATATGTAATCCAGTCATTCATACATGTAATCCAGTCATTCATATATGTAATCCAGTCATTCATACATGTAATCCAGTCATTCATATATGTAATCCAGTCATTCATACATGTAATCCAGTCATTCATACATGTTATCCAGTCATTCATACATGTAATCCAGTCATTCATATATGTAACCCAGTCATTCATACGTGTAATCCAGTCATTCATACATGTAATCCAGTCATTCATATATGTAATCCAGTCATTCATATATGTAATCCAGTCATTCATACATGTAATCCAGTCATTCATATATGTAATCCAGTCATTCATACATGTAATCCAGTCATTCATACATGTAATCCAGTCATTCATATATGTTATCCAGTCATTTATATATGTAATCCAGTCATTCATACATGTAATCCAGTCATTCATATATGTAATCCAGTCATTCATACATGTAATCCAGTCATTCATACATGTAATCCAGTCATTCATATATGTAATCCAGTAATTCATATATGTAATCCAGTCATTCAAACATGTAATCCAGTCATTCATATATGTAATCCAGTCATTCATACATGTAATCCAGTCATTCATATATGTAATCCAGTCATTCATACATGTAATCCAGTCATTCATATATGTAATCCAGTCATTTATACATGTAATCCAGTCATTCATACATGTAATCCAGTCATTCATATATGTAATCCAGTCATTCATACATGTAATCCAGTCATTCATATATGTAATCCAGTCATTTATACATGTAATCCAGTCATTCATACATGTAATCCAGTCATTCATATATGTAATCCAGTCATTCATACATGTAATCCAGTCATTCATATATGTAATCCAGTCATTTATACATGTAATCCAGTCATTCATACATGTAATCCAGTCATTCATATATGTAATCCAGTCATTCATATATGTAATCCAGTCATTCATACATGTAATCCAGTCATTCATATATGTTATCCAGTCATTCATACATGTAATCCAGTCATTCATACATGTAATCCAGTCATTCATATATGTTATCCAGTCATTTATATATGTAATCCAGTCATTCATACATGTAATCCAGTCATTCATATATGTAATCCAGTCATTCATACATGTAATCCAGTCATTCATACATGTAATCCAGTCATTCATATATGTAATCCAGTCATTCATATATGTAATCCAGTCATTCAAACATGTAATCCAGTCATTCATATATGTAATCCAGTCATTTATACATGTAATCCAGTCATTCATATATGTAATCCAGTCATTCATACATGTAATCCAGTCATTCATATATGTAATCCAGTCATTTATACATGTAATCCAGTCATTCATACATGTAATCCAGTCATTCATATATGTAATCCAGTCATTCATACATGTAATCCAGTCATTCATATATGTAATCCATGTCATTCATATATGTAATCCAGTCATTCATAAATGTAATCCAGTCATTCATTTCAGCTTATCCAGTCATTCATTTCAGCTTATCCAGTCATTCATATATATAATCCAGTCATTCATTCATGTAATCCAGTCATTCATACATGTAATCCAGTCATTCATATATGTAATCCAGTCATTCATATATGTAATCCAGTCATTTATACATGTAATCCAGTCATTCATATATGTAATCCAGTCATTCATACATGTAATCCAGTCATTCATATATGTAATCCAGTCATTCATATATGTAATCCAGTCATTCATACATGTAATCCAGTCATTCATATATGTAATCCAGTCATTCATACATGTAATCCAGTCATTCATACATGTAATCCAGTCATTCATATATGTAATCCATGTCATTCATATATGTAATCCAGTCATTCATAAATGTAATCCAGTCATTCATTTCAGCTTATCCAGTCATTCATTTCAGCTTATCCAGTCATTCATATATGTAATCCAGTCATTCATACATGTAATCCAGTCATTCATACATGTAATCCAGTCATTCATAGATGTAAGGCAGTCATTCATTTCAGCTTATCCAGTCATTCTTATATGTAATCCAGTAATTCATATATGTAATCCAGTCATTCATACATGTAATCCAGTCATTCATATATGTAATCCAGTCATTCATACATGTAATCCAGTCATTCATATATGTAATCCAGTCATTCATACATGTAATCCAGTCATTCATACATGTTATCCAGTCATTCATACATGTAATCCAGTCATTCATACATGTAATCTAGTCATTCATTCATGTAATCCAGTCATTCATACATGTAATCCAGTCATTCATTTCAGCTTATCCAGTCTTTCATATATGTAATCCAGTCATTCATATATGTTATCCAGTCATTAATATATGTAATCAAGTCATTCATATATATATGTTATCCAGTCATTCAAACATGTAATCCAGTCATTCATATATGTAATCCAGTCATTCATACATGTAATCCATTCTTTCATAAATGTAATCCAGTCATTCATATATGTAATCCAGTCATTCATATATGTAATCCAGTCATTCATATATGTTATCCAGTCATTCATACATTTAATCCAGTCATTAATATATGTAATCCAGTCATTCATATATATGTTATCCAGTCATTCATACATGTAATCCAGTCATTCATATATGTAATCCAGTCATTCATATATCATGTATATGTAATCCAGTCATTTGTACATGTAACCCAGTCAGTCATACATGTAATCTAGTCAGTCATACATGTAATCCAGTCAGTCATACATGTAATCCAGTCATTCATACATGTAATCCAGTCATTCATATATGTAATCCCGTCATTCATACATGTAATCCAGTCATTCTTATATATGTCAGATAAACATTTATCAGCATAATACAGTCACTCTTTTAATAATTGAAAAGTTTAAATCAAGTATCTATTCTTATGAAGTTCATGAAGTCAATCCCGCTAAATTAATGTATATTTTTTTTTTATGTTCTCCATAGGTTTCAGACTGTGGAAAAAGAAGTGAAAAAGATGCTGTCAGTTTTTCCATAAAGCAAAAAATAAGAACAGGCCAGATTATTAGAAAGGAACACACCTTCTTTGTCAGTGTACCTGATGACAGTGAGCATGAAAACCACTTTATGGGAAAGGTAACTAGTTTTGTATCATGATACTCATTGTGCCATTTAGACCAGTATGACAGTTTTAGAAATTGTTCTATTATAAACTAATCATAGGGTATTAAAACAACTTATACAAAAATGTCATATTCTTAGAAATTGTGAAAGCCAGAGTCTGAACCAGATATAATGTGTGTGTTCTTTTTCAATTGGAGGAAAGATACTTATTTTTATCTCCCAACTAATGTTAAGTGGCCAATTCAATACTATTAGTTTTCAACTCACTTGTCCTGAAAGGATATATATATAGATATAGCTATTTGTATCAGAAAGAAAGTTTTTTGGACTACCTGACCACTGTGGCCAACATATTGGAAATTTATAATATATATATATATGCATTGCCAACTTCTATCCTAATGCATTATTTAAAATCTTCTTAAGTTCTTATTTTTTTAAGGATGCTTCACTGATTCAACCAATAGACGAAGACCTCAAAAAGTATATTGTTTTAATGGTAGTCCAGCATCAAGTTGGAAACACTTTTCAAATGAAATTGTTGTTGGAGGTTTATGTAAAACAGACCTTGTTTGATGGCCAGAATATTCCATCAAGATTGAATAAAAGATTCTGGCCATCAATCAAAGACATCAAGAACCATATGGCGTTAGCTTTATTAAGACTACGCAATACTAATGTAGATCAGGTATTGAATCAATTTATACTATATATTATATGTGTATATTTGTGTATTTGGCATCAATTTTCCCAATAGCTATGAGTACATATGCAATGCTTTTATGCAAATTTGAATTTATTTCAGGGAGAGCATGATTATAAGAAAACAAGAAAACTTTTACAGCCAACAAAGAAGAAAGATTGTTCTGCTGGAATTAGAGTGAGACATGTCATCAGATTTCCTGACTATAAGGTAATCCATTCATACATGTAATCCATTTGTTCATATATGTAATCCTGTCGGTCATTTATACATATGTAATCGAGTCATTTATTTCAGCTTATCAGTCATTCATATATGTTATCCAGTCATTCATACATGTAACCCAGTCATTTATACATTTAATACAGTCATTTATTTCAGCTTATCAGTCATTCATATATGTAATCCAGTAATTCATACATGTAATCCAGTCATTCATTTCAGCTAATCCAGTTATTCATATATGTAACCCAGTCATTCATACGTGTAATCCAGTCATTCATACATGTAATCCAGTCATTCATATATGTAATCCAGTCATTCATATATGTAATCCAGTCATTCATACATGTAATCCAGTCATTCATATATGTAATCCAGTCATTCATATATGTAATCCAGTCATTCATACATGTAATCCAGTCATTCATACATGTTATCCAGTCATTCATACATGTAATCCAGTCATTCATATATGTAATCCATGTCATTCATATATGTAATCCAGTCATTCATAAATGTAATCCAGTCATTCATTTCAGCTTATCCAGTCATTCATTTCAGCTTATCCAGTCATTCATATATATAATCCAGTCATTCATTCATGTAATCCAGTCATTCATATATGTAATCCAGTCATTCATAGATGTAAGCCAGTCATTCATTTCAGCTTATCCAGTCATTCTTATATGTAATCCAGTAATTCATGTATGTTATCCAGTCATTCATACATGTAATCCAGTCATTCATATATGTAATGAACAGGCATGGGATCGTTGGTTGAATGCAAGCCACAATGGTGTTCAGCTGTACATGTAATCCAGTCATTCATATATGTAATCCAGTCATTCATACATGTAATCCAGTCATTCATATATGTAATCCAGTCATTAATATATGTAATCCAGTCATTCATATATGTAATCCATTCATTCATAAATGAAATCCAGTCATTCATTTTAGCTTATCCAGTCATTCATATATGTAATCCAGTCATTCATATATGTTATCCAGTTATTCATATATATATGTTATCCAGTCGTTCATACATGTAATCCAGTCATTCCTACATGTAATCCAGTCATTCATATATGTAATCCCGTCATTAATACATGTAATCCAGTCATTTATACATGTAATCCAGTCAGTCATACATGTAATCCAGTCATTCATACATGTAATCCAGTCATTCATATATGTAATCCCGTCATTCATACATGTATCCAGTCATTCTTATATATGTCAGATAAACATTTATCAGCATAATACAGTCACTCTTTTAATTATTGAAAAGTTTAAATCAAGTATCTATTCTTATGAAGTTCATGAAGTCAATCCCGCTAAATTAATGTATATTTTTTTTTTATGTTCTCCATAGGTTTCAGACTGTGGAAAAAGAAGTGAAAAAGATGCTGTCAGTTTTTCCATAAAGCAAAAAATAAGAACAGGCCAGATTATTAGAAAGGAACACACCTTCTTTGTCAGTGTACCTGATGACAGTGAGCATGAAAACCACTTTATGGGAAAGGTAACTAGTTTTGTATCATGATACTCATTGTGCCATTTAGACCAGTATGACAGTTTTAGAAATTGTTCTATTATAAACTAATCATAGGGTATTAAAACAACTTATACAAAAATGTCATATTCTTAGAAATTGTGAAAGCCAGAGTCTGAACCAGATATAATGTGTGTGTTCTTTTTCAATTGGAGGAAAGATACTTATTTTTATCTCCCAACTAATGTTAAGTGGCCAATTCAATACTATTAGTTTTCAACTCACTTGTCCTGAAAGGATATATATATAGATATAGCTATTTGTATCAGAAAGAAAGTTTTTTGGACTACCTGACCACTGTGGCCAACATATTGGAGATTTATAATATATATATATGCATTGCCAACTTCTATCCTAATGCATTATTTAAAATCTTCTTAAGTTCTTATTTTTTTAAGGATGCTTCACTGATTCAACCAATAGACGAAGACCTCAAAAAGTATATTGTTTTAATGGTAGTCCAGCATCAAGTTGGAAACACTTTTCAAATGAAATTGTTGTTGGAGGTTTATGTAAAACAGACCTTGTTTGATGGCCAGAATATTCCATCAAGATTGAATAAAAGATTCTGGCCATCAATCAAAGACATCAAGAACCATATGGCGTTAGCTTTATTAAGACTACGCAATACTAATGTAGATCAGGTATTGAATCAATTTATATTATATATTATATGTGTATATTTGTGTATTTGGCATCTGTGGTGGTGTATGAAACTATAAAACCAGATTTACCCACCATATTTTTCTGGAAATACATGTACTAAGTCGAAATATGACAGCCCATTGTAAAAAGAAGTTTGATAAAATGTAAATGTAGTTAAAAAGAATAAAAAATATCTTTCGATATATATTTACCTTCTTTTCATCCGCATTTGTATAACATTGCATTTGAATTTCATTCTTTTTGTTTCTGAGTCAACATTTCATTACAATATATTGCAATGACCTCCTATATGATTGATACTATAATTTCATTATCAACAGGCTGTAGTTTCCGAACTAGTAACTAAATGGGAATTAGAAAATCCAAAGGATAATTTCTACATTAGAGTAAAGAAAGACAATGATGATGAACTTAATCAAGGTATGTTTATCTTTAACGATTAAATTTAAAATACAGTGAAACCTGTCCCCACCGAACACCAACAGGATTTTGCGTTTTGTTCGGTTTTCACAGGTGTTTGGATTATAGAGGTAAACGGAAGTCGACACCAAAATAATTTTGGCACTTACTGACAAGGGGATAATAGGTGACACAACAGACGACAATTTATTTTTGTGTTGATTTAGATGTAAATGTAAAAAATAGAAGTAGATGAAGATAGAAGTATTGCTTCATTTTTGTAAATAAATCAAACGCCACTCTGTCAATCACGCTCGTCGTTTTGAAATGTCCCACATGGATGGATTTTGCTTTCGATAATTATTTTCTCATCCCTTAATTGACTGACCAATTCTGATTCCCAGTTACTGTCAAATGACGATTTCGTTGTTGAATCGAAATTGACATTGTAAACACGAGTTCTCGGACTAAACTGGCTGATTGATACTTCGCCACACGATGAGAGTGAAACAAAAGCAGGGGTCCAGTTTATTCTCGGAATTTATCGATGCTGAATAGCTAACGGAAGTCTTTGGGAGCATCCGAATCAAATATATAGGGCCTCTAACAGGAATCCGACAATCGAAAGCCATTGACCTTGTTGTGTTGCACGACTTCTTAATCCAGTGAAAAGCTTTAAAACTATTATTTAATTAAACAGTTTAGCTACAAAATGGCAGTTACCATTTTGTGGTCGTAATTATTTAAGTAACGTGCATTTAATTGATCTGAAAGTTCCTTCCTTGTCATTATCCGCCATGGGGGTAGCTGACCAGTTTAACGTTTCTTTAAAAAAAAAAAAATCACATTAGACATGGACACAAACATGCTAATTAGTAATAACAACTCATCAGTTAATTAACCTCAAATACACTCGGGGATACTCTGTCTTCCTGTGTTTGTTTAATTAAATCATGCAAATAATTAAAAATGCTTTTTTGTTTTGATTGCTATTGATCGATTTGACAGGTAATTTTTAAAGACAAATTTACTAACCAGCCTTCAAAAAGCGTTCGGAATTCCGTGTTGACAGGGTTCGGTTTTGTCAGGTTAGATTAAGGTTAATTGATAGGGAAATTTTTCGGGACTTTGAAAATTGTTCGGTTTAAACTGAAATTCCGTTTTATCAGGGTTCGGTTTACCCAGGTTTCACTGTATTTACATTTTAAGAGCATTTATGTAGTATTTGAATAACATAATATGCCACAGTAAAAGTCAAATGATATTTACAACATTAATTATAATTAATCGAATCAATTGATTTATACTATGAAAGAAATGTGCTAAAAAAGGGGAGATAATTCTGACAATTGTGTATTTTAATGCTTTTGCATTTAAAATCTGTAAAAAAATGCTTAATAATGAAAAAAGATCTTAATATTATGCATTTTTAAATAGAATATTTAGGATTCATAGTAACCAGATATCAATACATTTTCACAAATATGAAATACATTTTTAGCTCACCTGGCCCGAAGGGCCAAGTGAGCTTTTCCCATCACTTTGCGTCCGGCGTCCGGCGTTGTCCTGCGCCCGTCGTCGTCCTGCGTCGTTAACTTTTACAAAAATCTTCTCCTGAAACTACTGGGCCAAATTAAACCAAACTTGGCCACAATCATTATTGGGGTATCTAGTTTAAAAAATGTATCCGGTGACCCAGCCAACTAACCAAGATGGCCGCCACATCTAAAAATAGAACATAGGGGTAAAATGCAGTTATTGGCTTATAACTTAAAAACCAAAGCATTTAGAGCAAATCTGACATGGGGTAAATTTGTTTATCAGGTCAAGATCTAACTGCCCTGAAATTTTCAGATGAATTGGACAACCTTTTGTTGGGTTGCTGCCCCTGAATTGGTAATTTTAAGGAAATTTTGCTGTTCTTGGTTATTATCTTGAATATTATTATAGATAGAGATAAACTGTAAACAGCCATAATGTACAGCAAAGTAAGACCTAAAAAGAAGTCAACATGACCAAAAGTCAACATGACCAAAATGGTCAATTGACCCCCTAAGGAGTTATTGCCTTTATTTAGTCATTCTTTAACAATTTTCACAAAATTTGTAAAATTTTACTAACATTTTCCACTGTAACTACTGGGCCAAGTTCATTATAGATAGAGATAATTGTAAGCAGCAAGATTGTTCAGTAAAGTAAGATCTACAAACACATCACCATCACCAAACCACAATTTTGTCTTGAATCCATCTGTGTCCTTTGTTTAATATTCACATAGACCAAGATGAGCGACACAGGCTCTTTAGAGCCTCTAGTTTAATACCCACATACTGTATTAGGTTAATATTCCAGTTCTCATCTCTACCTGTTTAAATGATATATCATTACTAATGAATCAGTTTAATAGGTCAGTAAAAAGAAATCTTGGAGAAAATATGAACTTCCAAATTTTTATACGCCCTATTATGGTATACAAATGTCCGGTGTCCGTCCATCTGTCTGTCCGGCGTAAACATGTCGCACCGTAACTTGAGAACGACTTATCCAAATTTCATGAAACTTAATATAGTTGTTTCTTATGATGGTCAAATGATCTGTATACTTTTTGGTGAAAATAAGATTAAAACTTTTTGAGTTACGGCACTTTGTAACTAAAACAGGGGTGTGTTTTTTTTACATGTCGCACCGTATCTCAAAAACGATTCTTGATTATGGCTTAAAACTTTAAACACTTCTTAGTTATATTAATCTTAATATCTGTATTCTTTTTGGTAATGATTCAAAATTTTGTTTTTGAGTTATTGAGTATTTTGTAAAAAAGGGGGAGGTTTTTTTTATATGTCGCACCGTATCTCAAAAACAATTCTTGATTATGGCTTAAAACTTTAAACACTTCTTAGTTATATTAATCTTAATATCTGTATACTTTTTGGTGATGATTCAAAACTTTATTTTGAAGTTATTGAGTATTTTGTTAAACAGGGGAGGTTTTTTTTACATGTCGCACCGTATCTCAAAAATAATTTATGATTATTGCTTAAAACTTTACACACTTCTTTGTTATATTAATCTAAAGATCTGTATACTTTATGGTTTTGATTCAAAATTTTATTTTAGTGATATTTAGTTTTTTGTAAAAAAAAAACAGGGTTGGGGGTTTCACATGTCCCGCCGTGTCTCAAAAACAATATATGGTTATTGCTTAAAACTTTCTCAGGAACTATTTATGATTATTGCATAAAACTTCCACACAAGACGTCGAGCGTATCATGCGCTCATGGCGCAGCTGTTTATTTAATTTTATTTTAGATATTCCATTATGCCCAGAGAATGATGATGGGGGTGATAATAACGGAGAAGATCTCATGTTGGATGATGAAACATTGAGATCTGTATCTGTTATAGAGGAAAAGTTTTTATTCATCCATCAATCAGATTTTCAGAAACAGTTGCTGCTCAAATATGGACAGGAAATATGTCTTATGGATGCAACATACAGGACAACTCAATATGTTGTACCGTTGTATTTCATTTGTGTTCCAACAAATGTCAACTATATGACTGTTGCAACTTTTATCACAGAAACTGAAGACAGCGATTCCATCAAGAAAGTGTTGATACAGTTAAGACAGTGGAATCCAGAATGGAACCCAAGTTTCTTTATGTGCGATTATGCGACAGAAGAAATCAATGCAATCATATCATTTTTTCCAGGTATTAAAATTTATAGAACTACCGGTATTCATTCTTGAAATCATATATATCCTTGGATATACTTAATTACTTAGTTAGTTGCATGACTCATTAGGAGATACATGTGTTGTATGTTAAGCTTGGCCTTGGTAAAACGTAGATTTTACTGTTGGAAATTGAGTTTACCTAGCAAAGCAAAATTGTGGCTTAAATTTCTTTATTACATACGCTCTGGGTGCAGGAGTTTCTCGCTACATTGAAAACCCATTGGTGGCCTTCGGCTGTTGTCTGCTTTATGGTTGGGTTATTGTTGTTTTGATACATTCCCCATTTCCTTTCTCAATTTTATTTTAGAAAGTAGAATTTAACCATTCAAAATATTTATAGAATAAGTAATTAAAGAATTCAAATCAAACATTTGTTGATCCTTAGTTACGCCTGGTCAACTGTGGATTTGTAGGTAACTTTTAGCCAATGAAAAAAAATGTTACATAAAAATTGCAATTACGATAACTGATTTTAAATAGATATAGGAAGATGTGGTGTGGGTGCCAATGAGACAACTCTCTATCCAAATAACAATTTATAAAAACTAGAGATGACATGCTATTTCTATTTCAATTAACATAACATCACAACAAGATTACAATGTTGTCTTTATTTTTAGATAGTTTTGTGTACCTGTGCGATTTTCACAGAGAACAGAGAGAGATCGTTGGTTGAATGCAAGCCACAATGGTGTTCAGCTGTACAAATCTCAAATTCTTTACTTGGTAAGAAATATTGCTACAGCATCAACAGAAATGGAATTTGAAGAGGCAAAAGACAATCTGAAGGTAGAAGTTCATATGAAATTGGATTTTTATATGTATTATTAATTCCAATCTTTATTTCTTGAATTTAGAATGATAAAATAAATAATTCATAAAAGCACTCAAAGAGATAGAACTATTGAAAGCATTTGTGTGGTAAAAGTATGTGTGAGCATATCAGATATCAGCATAAAGAGCAAAACATGTTTTTTTTAGGCATACAATTATGATTTTTTATTTCAATCTGTAGGATTGCAAAAATAGCAAAAGTTTTCAGAAGTTTATCACACCAAACAAAGCCAGGCATGAAATTATGGTCCTGTATTTTTCTCTGACATCAGGAGGCTTTTCTTCCCCCCCCCCCATTTTTCATTTATTTTTCTTGTCACTTGTTCACTTGTGTATACAATGTACTATGTTTGCATTTTAACCCGTCAGGGTTTTATGTTTTTTGCAATAAATTTTTATTTTTTATACCACAAAAGATCAGTGTTTTCAATGTAAAAATACAACATTGACCTGTTGACGATTGGAAACAAATATTGATTCTGTTGCTACAATATTTATTGTTTGTTATACTACAATATTTGTTGTTAGTTATAGTACAGTTGTACGTACGAATGGGTGCATGTAGAATGAAGATTGGTAAAATTGGATAGAATTGGTCCGGAGAAATAAGCTACTGCTAATAGTACTGGTAATAATTACGATTGTTCATCTTAAAGATATTCCATTTTTTCCCATTTTTAGCTCACCTGGCCCGAAGGGCCAAGTGAGCTTTTCCCATCACTTTGCGTCCGGCGTCCGTCGTCGTCCATCGTCTGTCGTCCGTCGTCCGTCGTCGTTAACTTTTACAAAAATCTTCTCCTCTGAAACTACTGGGCCAAATTGAACCAAACTTGGCCACAATCATCATTGGGGTATCTAGTTTAAAAAATGTGTGGTGTGACCCGGTCAACCAACAAAGATGGCCGCCATGGCTAAAAATAGTACATAGGGGTAAAATGCAGTTTTTGGCTTACAACTCAAAAACCAAAGCATTTAGAGGAAATCTGACATGGGGTAAATATGTTTATCAGGTCAAGATCTATCTGCCCTGAAATTTTCAGATGAATCGGTCAACCCGTTGTTGGGTTGCTGCCCCTGAATTGGTCATTTTGAGGAAATTTTGCTGTTTTTGGTTATTATCTTGAATATTATTATAGATAGAGATAAACTGTAAACAGCAATAATGTTCGGCAAAGTTAGATTTACAAATAAGTCAACATAACCGAAATGGTCAGTTGACCCCTTAAGGAGTTATTGCCCTTTATAGTCAATTTTTAACCATTTTTCATAAATCTAAGTAATCTTTTACAAAAATCTTCTCCTCTGAAACTAATAGGCCAAATTAATCCAAAGTTGGCCACAATCATCTTTGGGGTATCTAGTTTAAAAAATGTGTGGCGTGACCCGGTCAACCAACCAAGATGGCCGCCACGGCTAAAAATAGAACATAGAGGTAAAATGCAGTTTTTGGCTTATAACTCAAAAACCAAAACATTTAGAGGAAATCTGACATGGAGTAAAAATGTTTATCAGGTCAAGATCTATCTGCCCTGAAATTTTCAGATGAATCGGTCGACCTGTTGTTGGGTTGCTGCCCCTGAATTGGTAATTTTGAGGAAATTTTGCTGTTTTTGGTTATTATCTTGAATATTATTATAGATAGAGATAAACTGTAAACAGCAATAATGTTCATCAAAGTAAGATTTACAAATAAGTCAACGTGACCGAAATGGTCAGTTGACCCCTTTAGGAGTTATTGCCCTTTATAGTCAATTTTTAACCATTTTTCGTAAATCTTAGTTATCTTTTATAAAAATCTTCTCCTCTGAAACTACTGGGCCAAATTAATTCAAACTTGGCCACAATCATCTTTGAGGTACCTTGTTTGAAAAATGTGTCCGATGACCTGGCCATCCAACCAAGATGGCCACCACGGCTAAAAATAGAACAGGGGTAAAATGTAGTTTTTTGCTTATAACTCTGAAACCCAAATCATTTAGAGGAAATCTGACAAAAAGTTAAATTGTTAATCAAGTCAATATATATCTGCCCTGAAATATTCAAATGAATAGGACAACCGGTTGTTGGGTTGCTGCCCTCCAATTGGTAATTTTTAAAGAAATTTTGCTGTTTTTGGTTATTATCTTGAATACTATTATAGATAGCGATAAACTGTAAACAGCGATAATGTTCATCAAAGTAAGATCTACAAATAAGTCCACTTGACCTAAATGGTCAATTGACCCCTTAAGGAGTTATTGCCCTTTATAGTCAATTTTTAACAATTTTCATTAATTTGGTAAATTTATGTAAATTTTTACCAAATATTTTTCTCTGTTACTAATGGGCAAAGTTCATTATAGATATAATTGTAAGAAGCAAGAATGTTCAGTAAAGTAAGAACTTCAAACACATCACCATCACCAAAATACAATTTTGTCATGAATCCATTTGTGTCCTTTGTTTAATATGCACATAGACCAAGGTGAGCGACACAGGCTCTTTAGAGCCTCTAGTTATTTTTAGACAAGTTATTTAAAGATAAGATGACTATTACAATTTTGTGTTCTATATAAAGCCTAAATTACATACGGAACGGAAACAATTATATTGGTCCTGGAATGATTGAAGGCAGGGTTTCCGCTGGCGGTCACCATTTTTGCAATTTGCGAAAAAATAATAATTGTTTATTTACTTTTTTTTCGAGTTTCTCGGACTTTTCCCGATCAGACATTACTCAGAATTCACCTTGACCTCATTAAGATTTGGACAGAAAATCAATAATCAGCTGATTGCATTTTATAGCTATCGACAACAAAGGACTAATAAATAAAGGTGTGGATTGAATTGTTTCACAAATTTTATGGTTAAATGGTTTCCGCTAAATGTCACATACAGAATTTACTTACCAATTTGCGACGCACGTGTTTGAGGCAAACTTTTGACGTCTTCTCTCATTTTAAAGAAAGTTTAGGAAAGAAAGCTGTTGTTGTGACGAAAAATGTTCAAAAGCAAGAAAAATCTCCCATTTAAAACTTTAATTATCCTTGGACTTTAACATGTTTAATATAGGTAATTGATGAAGGAGACTACTTTAAAGTCGTTTGAGTGACATACGTGATTCGAGCATAGTTTTTCGTCTCAACTTTTTCATTTACGATGGTCAAAAAAAGAAAACTGTGGTTATGAAGAATATATCTAAAAGGTTGGGAACAACCCCTCGAATGAGAGTAACCCTTCAATGTAATGACTACACATGAAATGAGGGATCAATTTCATGTGATAAAAGCTTTTCTTTTGTTGTAAAAACACTTCTTAGTACAAAAGTGCAAATTAGTATTTTTCTTTTACAGAAACTTTCCCTAGGACCTATACTGGTATTATATGATCAAAACATGTCCATTAAATTTGTTATATTCAAGGACTTCTATCTTCTTTATTATTTAAAGTACTGTGGCCCCCTCATTTAGAAAAGTTGTGTAATATACAATGAATATTTTTCCCTTTTAAGTTAAAAAAAAAATCTGTTGTTTTAAAGTAAATGTTTAGTGTTTATTCATTAAAATGTAGATTCTAAAATAAGTTTGAGAGAATAAATATAGACAGAATGGGTCAAAACCAAATCATCTTATTTAAGGGAGGGGGGAGGGGGTTAGAAAAAAGGGTAAATTTTAAACGAAAAATATATTTATGTTACTTGTCGAAAAAAATTATAAAGTGGCGAAAAATATATTGTTTTGACGAAAGAGGTGGCGAAAAAAATAATTGACCCAGGGGAAACCCTGTTTGAAGGGATTATTTCTAGACAGCACCAGAATAATACCTTGTTTTTAATTCGTTCCTTATTTTCTTATGGTACGTATTTTATACGTTGTACCTTTTAAAAAAAATGTTGTTTTCTTATCTCTGGTGTTAACTATGGGTTCTAAGAGGTGTATTAACCCTATTTACGTGTATGTTCCTGTTTCAGTGCTCCACTTATACTCTGAACATTACTTATTCGTTACTTATTCGCTTATAATACATGTGTTATACTTTGAACCTTTTTTAACAAAGATTTAAACAAAAATTCCCTGTATTTGGTGGTAACTATGGGTTCTTAGAGGTAAAAAAAACTGTTAGCGCGTATGCACCCTTTTAAGCGCTTGACTGAAACCCGGTTACGTATTAAAGCCTTATTCACTTATAATACATGTTATATAATAAATGTTCTTGTTCGTCAACTCAAGCGAACATAAAATTTTTATAAATAAAAAACCAAACACTATTTGGGATATCAGCTCGCCTGGACAGTACATTTTAGCATCGAATAAAATCTATTGTTCCATCTAAAAAGGTTTGTTGCTGCGGACAAATGTCCAAATGAAAATATCAAGAACTTAAATCAAATTTTTACATGTACGAATCTCTCTGAAAATACTGAACTGCTATCTTCCAATCTTCAAATTTTATTTTGTCTTTTTTGATTGATTTATTTAAAACAGATAAGTCAAGAATAAGCCGTTTTTTTGCCAGATTTTTGAATCGCTACGCTTAAGGGATTGACAACATGAGGTTGAAATGGTACTTCAACAACACAACCTGTAGAAACTAACTCAGAAACAGTCTGATTGACAAATGATTCGTTCATCACTGCCGATTTGTTATTCTTAAAAAACATTTTTACCGGCAGGTCAATAAATTGAATGACATAATCGTTACTTATTGTGTCAATAACAAAGGAATTTGCTCCAATACTTTCCCAAAATTTTACATGCTTGGCTAACCTTCCTTTAACACCCGTAAATGACATGAAATTATGACTAATTTCTTCAAAATAATGAATTTGAGTTAAGAAATTATCTAATTCATACTGTGACTCATATTCACATTCAAAACAATCTATATCAGTAAAATTATACTCATCATTTACATTTCTGGGTGCATCTGCGGATTTCCTTGTGATTGGCAACTCCAGACCATCCGGCACCAACGGATCCAGATTTTAGGGGGCAATTTTTTCTCCAATGCCCGAAATGCTTACAAAAGAAGCACATGTCCCACTGGAACGGCTCACCTCGTGCGACGCTGTTACAAAAGGGCTGCCTCTGAAACTGTTGATTGTAGGTAGGGTTAGCATAGGTTTCTGCTGGTGGCAATCTGGGTTTGTTGGAATACAGAGCGGGACGCCCTTTTGTCTTGTCTTTCATCGTGCGCATAGCTCGACTCTCCGCCTGGCGAATTTTCTTCTCATCTTCACTGTCAGAAGCAATATCATTGGACTCATACTCACGGACAGTTGACCATCCTGCAGGTGAAGAATCAGCAATCGGTATAAGCTTATTACAGCCTTTAACTTAATCCAGCAAATCCAGAACAACACAAATACTCTGTGCCTCTGTTGACGGTATTGACTTGTAGAGCTTATTGAGATCATTCACAATTTCTTCGTTAAACTTAAATTGAATTCGGTTTCCTTCGTGCTTGAACTTGATAGAGACTTCCTCTTTTATCTTCTTGGACATCGCGTCTTGTTCACGTACCAACTTGGATTCAAGGCTATCCATTTTCCCGTCCATGTACAACTTGAATAGAGAGAACGTGTCATGTAAGTTGCACCATCACTGCTTTTATCAGGTAACGAGTCGTCTTGTAGAGTAAACTTTCTTCTGTATGTTCGGCCATATTGAAGACTGAAATGACCAGACTGAACTATCCGAAATGCAGGCATCGAATGACACATAAATTACACACAGATTTACCGTTACAATTCTTCCCGCTTATATTAGCTCGTGAAATACCCATCGCACTAGAGTATACCTTAAACCGGTATATCTAGTCATGTGACAAATGTCACAACAAATACACGTGTTCTTTATAACATTGATAAATACATTGTTATATGTTGTACATTTAAAAAAATCAATTTTGTTCGTGTCTCTACTGGTAATTAGGGGTTCTGAGAGGAGAAGTAACCATATTAGCACTCCACTGATACCCTGTTACTTATTCGTTCCTTATTCGCCTATATTAGGTATGCCATACGTTGCACTTTTAAAAATAAAGATTTTCAATTTGTTTCGTGTCTTTGGTGATATTTATGGGTTCTTAGAGGTGACACAACCCTTTCAGCGCGTAATTACTCGTTTCAGCGCTCGACTGATACCATGTTACTTATTCGTTCCTTATACACTTATAATATGTTTGTTATACGTTGCACCTTAAAACGACATAATTGTTTTGGTGTTTCTGGTGGTAACTATGGGTTCTCAGAGGTTAAATAAACACACTAACGCGTATGTACCCGTTTCAGCGCTCGTGAGATATCCTGTTACTTATTAGCTTATAATACGTTTGTTATCCGTTGCAACTTTTTAAAACAAATTATATTTAATTTTTTTTCTTGTCTCTGGTGGTAACTATGGTGCTTAGAGGTGAAATAACCCTATAAACGCGTATTTACATATTTCAGCGCTTGATTGATACCCTGTTACTTATTCACTTATAATATGTTTGTTGAATGAATATTTTATTTGCAAAAGCATATATAACATGCTATGGCAATACATAATATATACATAATGTGACAAAAGACTGGTAACAGAGAACAATACAATAATAACATACATGTTGTAGCTAACCAATAATATCAGATCTAGCTTTCCATGCACTCTTCAAATAGTTACAGAGCTTAATTGTTAAAGATCTAGAACTAGCTTTCAACAAACAAGATAGTTTAAAAATAGTAGGCCATGAACAATAATAGCGTGGCAAAAAAAAATTCTAATTGCCCTATATGCTGGACATTCCAATACACAATGGAATTCATTCTCAACACATTGCATACTACAACATACACAAAGACGCATTTCTATTGGTATATCAGAGAAGCGACCTACTTCAACATTAAGTTTCAATGTACCAATTTGTAGTTTTGTAAGAATTTTAATATTATTAATGTAGCTAAAATAATTCTCAAGACAAAAATCAAACTTTATACTTCTATACGACACACTTAATTTCTCACAGTCACAAACATATCTGCTGACCATTTTTGTAGATATTGTTCTTTAATGCGTGTCTTTATAACATCAAACGATATATCAATATTATTTTGATCAATCCAAATATGGTTCATTCCAAGATTAAATAAAAAATCACCCACATTAGATACCCAATTAATTTTACCATGATTTGCATCATCATACAAAATTTTATATACATCATATACAAAAGCTGGTTTATATATAACAATACATAACCAATATTTTAAGTTATATGTTGCACCTTTCAAAAAAAATATTTTCAATTTTGTTTGTGTCTCTGGTCGTCATTATGTGTTCTTATAGAGGTGAAATTACCCTATAGGCTCCTATGTACCTATTTGAGCGCTCGACTGCTACCCTGCTACTTATTCGTTACTTATTCGCTTATAATACGTTTGTTATTCGTTGCACCTTGTTAAATAAACAAATAACCCATAATTACCACCAGAGAACGAACAACAATGAATATATTTTGTTTAAAAAAGATGAAACACATTACAAACGTATTATAAGCGAATGAGGAACGAACAAGTAATAGAGTATTAGTCGAGCGCGCTGAAATAGGTACATACGCACTTATAGGGTTATTTCACCTCTAAGCACCTATAGAAACCACCAGAGACAAAAAACAATTGAATATATTTTGTAAAAAAAGTTGCAATGGATAACAAAGTATTATATGCGAATAAGGAACAAATAAGTAACAGGGTATCAGTCAAGCGTTGTGTGTTTATTTCACCTCTTAGAACCATAGTTACCACCAGACACAACACAAAACTTGAAAATCTTTTTTTGAAAGGTGAAAAGTATAACAAGCGTATTATAAGCTAATAAGGCACGAATAAGTTACAGGGTATCAGTCGAGCACTGAAACATATACAACAAATTGGAGTTTTTAACGACTTTGACTGGCTATACAGCTTTTGCACGGTCAGATATATAGGGCTTATAGGGTTATTTTACCCCTAAGAACCAATATAAGCACCAGAGACATGAACAAACATTTTGGAAAGTATAACAAACGTATTATAAGTGAATAAGGAATGAATAAGGAACAGGGTACATCAGTCGAGCGCTGAAACAGGTAAATATGCGCTTATAGGATTATTTCACCTCTAAGCACCTATAGTTACAACCAGAGACAAAAAACAATTGAATATATTTTGTTTAAAAAGGGTTCAGCAGATAACACACGTATTATAAGCGAATAAGGAACGAATAAGAAACAGGGTATCAGTCGAGTGCTGAAACGGGTACATACGCCCTTTAGGGTTATTTCACCTCTAAGAACCTATAATTACCACCAGACACAACACAACAATTGATTTAATATTTTTATTTTTAAAGGTGCAACGTATATTTAACGTATTATAAGCGAATAAGGAACGAATAAGTAACAGGGTATCAGTCGAGCGCTGAAACGGGTACATACGCCCTAATAGGCTTATTTCACCTCTAATAACCCATATTTACCACCCGAGACACGAACAAAAATGAAAATCACTTTTTTTTAAGGGCAACGTACAACCAACGTATTATAAGGGAATAAGGAACGAATAATTAGCAGAGTAGCAGTCAAGCGCTGAAAAGGGTATATACGCGCTTATAGGGTTATTACACCTCTAAGTTAACAACAGAGATAAGAAAAAAAAATGAAAATCTTTTTTGAAAAGTTCAACGTATAAAACATGTACGATAAACGAATAAGGAACAAATTAAAAACAAGGTATTAGTCAGTCTAGCTCCGAAACAGTGTACACACGCTAATATGATTATTTCACCTCTTCGAACAAAGAACTAACGACGTATTGAGACAGTTAAATTTTCAAATTTAAAACGTGAGGCTTGCCTGAGCGTTTTAAATATTTAAAATTTAACTGTCGAGGGTGGATAAATATCGTATTACACGAGATTTGGTGGTGGAATCTGTTTATCTAATGATTTTCTAACATTATGCAGGCAAAGTTAGGCTTCTTTTCGAATGATCTGCAAAAAGATGTGTTCTTTCTATGTGACGTCATCAGGCATGGTCGCCTTTTTTCATGCCGTCACAATAGGAATTTCAGAGGAAAGCAAGAAAATTCGACGTCATAATTGGATTTTAACCAATGAAGTACTGAGATCAAACGAACCACACATTGATTAAATTTTGTTTATACAATGGGTCTAGAAAGGGATACATTGACAAAGAATTAGAGAAACCATAATCTAAAACATGGAAATCATGTCCTTAATTAGTTTAGACACAAACACATCGTATGGATCAACCAATTCGTAATGGTGTGCATAAAATGTCAGTTTTTATCTTTCCTCCTCATAACTTTGTTGGGGCAGTTTCTGCGTAAGCAGCACATCTGTATATGAAGAAAGTATAGTGTAAACATGCAAAAGCATAACGTATCAACTGAGATTTGTAAATGTAAATGTAATGTTATACGAGGGCAAAGGGTATGTTATTGCTGAGAAAAAACAAATTGATAATTGGGAAGTTGAAATCATCCCGTTTGTCATAGATTTTAGTGTGACTTTCAGTCGTCCATCTGTCGCAATATTGAGGAATTAAGAGATAAAGGTATGAAGCAGTCCTTCTAGTATCAGTAGTATCCTTAATTTCAAGTTCACTGGGATACTTGATATATGAGACGTAAGTACTGGGTGAAATATGGGGTTATTCAGTGATCATCAATATATCTGACAGTAAAATTAAAGAACTTTGCAAGATGCTTTTTCTTTTTGTCTTTAAGAAAGGTTCTGAATGAATTCTGCAACAAACAAGTACAAATACAAATCAGTCGGTAGGGATGCATTAGTACCCATGGGAATACCGATTGCCTGTTGAAATATTAATCCTCCAAACTCAACAAATATTATCATCAGTGACTGTCGATCAAAAAGTCCAGCATTTTGATTATATCTTTTTCTTTATATTTCCTGGTAGAATTGATCAGTGTGGCTCTTCACAAATTAAGAATTATTATATTCCAAAAAAAAAGAAATTTGTATCTAGGACGATTCGTATTTGAAAAGAAATAAACTTGTTAAATGATATGTTGAAGTCGATCTTTCAATTGAGCATTGGGAATAGCAGTGTAAAGTCATTATGTTTCTGCAAAATTGCAAAGATTGTGATTTAAGATTTAGCTGTAGAACTTTAAAATTTACGGGAATCCACTTCTGATTAACACCACTGGTAGACTATAATATTTCGTCACAATATTTTTGAAGGCCATCTTTAACTGCAGAAAGAGTAGTAGCCAGTACTTTCGAAAGATGTTTATACGGAGTTTTTTGAAGTTTTGGTATCCAGTATAATAACGGTAAATTTTCTTCGTTTTCTTTGATGTTGATACCCAAAAAAAAAGATGGACTTTTTATGATTTTGACGTTTCAGGACAGTATTAAAATGTCGAGAGTTTGTCCAAAAACATTTTCGGACCATATTCAGAATGTAGAGAATATGTCAAGTAAATTTAATACAATTTAGAATATTTAGTCAGAATTTGTCAAGAAAAATTAAGAAATAAGTCTAACTATTCTAGAATGGCGAGTGATTGTTCATGCAAAGAAAAAAAGGTAATTTCGGCTTTTTACAGTGTGATTAAATTGAAATCGATAATAGACATAGGCGGATCAAGCCATTTTAAATATCATATGTCCCCATTCAAATGCATTGATCGACCCAAAAAAGGAGGGTTCCAACACCTGGACCCCCAACTGCTCTAGATCCGCTACTGATAGAGCACACAAACTTTAATTGATTGTTGATCACGATAGAACATATATTTATATAATCACTTCCTTTAAATGAAATGATATATATAAACTTAGAGATTTGAAGGTTTGTATTATCATGTTAATAATGTAGGTATACAAATATATATCTACGTATGTATAATTTATGCATGTCATTGCATAACAGATTAAATTTCTGTCTATTTATCTTGTTTATATACCTATATATCAAATTTGCAGGTTACAAGAGCGCAATTATTCGTAATGCATTTTCCATGGGGTACCACTAGTGTTCCGTATTTTTTTTCTTGAAGATTACACAAGCTAGGGAAAAACGGGTAGCATTTTCTGTTACTAGAAATGCCAGTGTTGCATTACAACCAAAAAAATATATAGGGTCATGGGGCTCAAATTGACTTAAAATGCAGTTGAAAAAAATCGTCTACTTTTTTCGCTTAATGAAAAAAGGCATATTTTTAATGGCTCCGACTTGCAGAAATGGAAGATATTTTCTATACTTCGTCAACTGTGAATATGATTTTCGGCAATGTTTAAACCTAATTGGATAAGCTTTCTATTTAATGTAATTCCAATCCTGTATCAACCAATCAGAAACCGTATAGGATTCTATTCTGAGTACCATCTTGGGGTAAAAAACTTGAAAACAAATAATTGGGCTCTTGTAACCTATATGGTAGTGAAAAAAAAATCCGAAAATTAAGCGCCCGAGCCAAAAGTCGCACTAGCATCTATCTAGATGATATCGTATCTTCAAAACAATATATGATCACTCTCTGAATTTGGAGAACAAGTTTTTGCACGCCGATCAGGCCCAACATTGGAACTGATTTTTTCACCAAATACGGTACTGGTCAAAGAGACATGAAGATAATATTAATTTACTGGCCTAATTTTTTGAAGGTCGCATTTTGTGGTGGCGTCGGTGGTGGTACGCCAGTACCATGCTTATTTCGATGATGTCTCAACATGACGTCTCTTCTCGAAAACATTCTTTGACAGCTAGGACACTCCATCCTCACTTCAAGGGTGGAACTTTCCCTCTTATAACTTTTGTCGGAAATGAAGCAAGCAGAACACGTGATCATCTTTGCAACGGCACACGCGAAGTCAATCGTCTCTCAAGGTGATTTCCAATATTTCCGTCTCGCCTCCCCTCGATGCGAGGTAGAGCGGTCTCTCGAAAATTATCTCTGTGGTCTCTTCATTTCTGATGCCTACGGATTGAAGCAGTGGAAGGTACGTGTCTCTGACGTAAGATTCATCCCTTACCAGATTGCAACACACGTACATCCTCTGCGTAGACGGTACAAAGGTCATCTCCAACAGAGCACACTTCCACGATCCTTTCATTAAGTGTGATCTAGGTAAACGTATTCTGAACTGTCCTCCCCTATTCTGGGGAAAAAGTTGGAGCCAGTCTCCACTATTGGTGAATAAGTAAAACTCGTCCATGGTTTATAACCACCGCCGCCACCGCCACCGCAAAATGCGACGCAAGAAAGTTTTCGTTTTCAACACCCGTTCACCATGATCGTCTCCGGTCCGAACTCCGGCGGCAAGACGTTTTTCGTGAAGGAAGCATTGCAAAGATCCACGTGCAACCTGGTGCCGGAGAGGATCGTCAGGCTGTACCGACGATGGCAACCCCTCTACGACGAGATTCGAAAGACGGTGGTGCCCACCGTGGAATTCGTTCGCGGTATCCCGACCGAGTTGGAAGCCGATCACTTCTTCGATGCACGGACCAGAAACTTACTCGTGCTGGACGACCTGATGTCGACCTCGGCCAAAGACCGTCGCATCAACGACTTGTTCACGGAAGGATCGCATCATCGGAACCTGTCGGTGGTGTCTGTGAATCAGAACCTGTATTTCGGGAAGGATCCGACTCAGGGGAGAAACTGTCACTACCTGGTCCTCTTCGACAATCCAGTCGATCGCCAGCCCGTCGCAGATGCAGATGTATCCGAGTCAGAGACACCTCTTGATGCAAACGTTCCGAGAGGCCACGAGGAGACCCTTGGGATACCTTCTGGTGGATCTGAAGGCCGCTACACCCGAACACTTGAGATTACGTAGCGACGTCTTGAGCGGAGTCGAGGACATCACCGAAGCCGAGGACGAAGACGTCGATTCCACCGGAAGCGAATCGAACACCATGGAACTCAGGGAAGAATACGTCGGAAGCGAATCGGACCTGATGGCTTGCCGCGCATGCGGACTGGTATTTGCGCACGCCCGGGGACTCGAGATCCATCAAGAGAGGGACTGTGGCGACGAACCATCCGCAAAACGATGCAGAACGGAAGACGACGGCATGGAGGGAACCTACGGATACGAACTGGAGTGTTATCTCGAAGACCTGCTGTCGACCATGTGTTGTGCCGATGAAGTCTCGAACAGGCCCCGCAGTTTCGTTGTCAACACGGACGACTGCGACGGCAAGGGCATTCACTGGGTGGCGTTCCACTTCCCACGAGAGGGACCCGTCGAATTTTTCGATTCGTTCAGTCGAGCGCCAGAAAAGTATCGATCTCGCTTCAGAGACGTGTTGGTCGCCAACGGACCCCGATACAAGTTCAGTCGGGTGCGAGTGCAGCCCGAAGACGGTGACAGTTGTGGATTGTACTGCATACATTTCGTCAAATACAGACACACTGGAAGATATCGTGAACGAACTCACCACCCGAGACCCAAAGACGATCGAATCCGAATTGAAAAACATTTACCAATGAATTTGTTTGTGAATAAATAAACGTTTAAAACTAGACACGTCGTTATTGTGGACGCCATACATCCCTCCTTCCTATATATGATTAAACAGAATGATATGCTAGACCAATGTCGGTTCGTCTAGAGTTATCTCCCATTTTCCGAGTTGCCTCCCCTCTCCACCGCTTTCAAGAGGTTGATTTTGAATGACATACATTGTCTGAACATATTTTCCTTATATGGTCATATCATACTTCCATATATGGAAATGTGTGTTTATTTCGATTTTCGAGTGAAAATAAAGTGTTGACCTTATTTGGACATATTTTCCTAATATGGTCATTTGATACTCTGAGTTATTTCCTTATATGGTCATGTGTGTTTATCTCAGTTTCTGAGTAAAAATGAAGTGTTGACTTATTTGGACATGTTTTCCTTATATGGTCATATCATACTATGATTAGAACACATGGTGACCACGATTGCTGGTCAATCTTTTCATAGGTAATTACGTTTCGAGTAAATCTGGAATTTTTGGGGTGCACAAAACTGATCACACCCTACTTCTTGATCACTCTCTGAATTTGGAGAACTAGTTTTTGCACGCCGATCAGGCTCAAAATTGGAACTGATTTTTTCACCAAATACGGTACTGGTCAAAGAGACATGAAGATAATGTTAATTTACTGGCCTAATTTTTTGAAGGTCATCCAGCACTGATCATATTGTCGTCAAAACCGTTCTGATATGGAAAAGCTACATCGAATTTTGAAGAATGGCTTTATATGAAACTATTTCTTGAAAAAAAAACACGTTTTTGAAACAGGCTATAGTTTTTCCAAATTTTGAAAATATGATAATATTACTACTTTGGCAAGAGGAACTATTCTTGGACTACAATATTCTTTTTTTTTTTATTTTTATTTTTTTTATCCAACATTTATAATATACAACAGTACAGTTATCAAACAATAAGTTCATATATATAAATGTAATATAATACAACCTATTAGAAAATGTATAGAACTTGAAAATAACATTTTGTTTGGATTTTATAATTGTATCTTATTAAAAAGGACATACAACAAAAAAAAAAATATAGAGAATTAATAAATAAAAGAATTAAAAGATGATTAAGAAAAAGAAAAAAAAACAAAAGCAACAAAAAACAAAAAACAAAAAACAAAAAACAAAAAACCAATATAAAAAAAAAAAAAAAAATCATTTTGATGTCTGCTAATTTTTTCATAGTTGCTAATCCACCAAATTATCCTGTAAAGCCTCTTGGTAAATGCACCAAGCCTGATTAAACTTTTCAAAACATTTATTTTTAACTGATATCTTCTTCTCCAAAATATAATGATGCTTTATTTTTTCAATCAATGCTGTTAAACTTAATTCTCCTTTAAAATATCGTGTATTATATATATATTGTTTAATCCAGAGAAAAATATTGTTTTGAGGGTCACCTTTGTACATTCGTGATAAATTTCCAAACAAAAAAATATCCTGTGTAAATGGTATACTAATACCGTTATGGAGAAACCACATTTCAGTTTGCTCAATAAATTGTTGTACATAATAGCAATCCCACAGTATATGTTCAATTGATTCAAGTTCAGTCTTACAAAAAGTACAATATGGGTTTTGCACAATCCCAATTTTGTTTAAAAATGTATTTGTTGCCAGAATTTTATGATTAATTCTATACTGAAGCCATTGTAGCTTAGTATTTTTTGTAATAGCAAATGGTAGTTGAAAAATCTTTTTCCAGTTTTGATTTTCTAAAACTAAAATTGCTTCCCATCTTTTTACTCCTGTAGGAACAGTGTTGTTTTTGTTTAGCACCAAATACATATCTTTAGATCCCTTTTTGCTTTTGAGAATGGTCTTTATAACTGATGGTATGAAAGGAGATACTAATTTATAATCTCCCCTTTTAATTTTTTTGGAAGTCTTAGTTAGCATAGAAATTATGCTATTATATTTCATGATGTCTATATCCATCTGAAAACACTCCTAAAATTGATAAAAATTTAGAAAGGTACCATTCTCCCCCACAATATCATTTACATATAAAATACCCTTACTATGCCAGTCTTTGAAAAAAACTGGTTTGTTATCAATTTGGAATAGGTTATTCATCCAAATTGGACTGGACAGAAAATATTCCCAGTCGTGCAAATTCATTTCTTTTTCAATTACCATTTGCCAAGCACCCAGTACATCTTTCCAAAATTTATTCTTAATACTTTGCTGTAGTTGCTTTACATAGCTATTACCACAACTAAATAATCTATCTTTATCAACATATGACAAAAATATATTTCGCCATTTACAATCATTTCTACAAATTCTTCTAATCCAAGTACATTTCAAAGCATTTATAAAAGCATGTAAATTAATAATTTTTAAGCCTCCATCACAATAATCTTTTTGTATTACATCTTTTTTCACTCTATGAACTGGTGAGTTCCAAATAAACTTATACATCAGTTCATTTATCTGTTTAATAATATCTTCACTTGGATTAGGTAGTGACAATATTAAATGATTTAAAATCGGCAACATAAGTGTCTTTACAACAGTAATTCGACCAATAACAGTAATGTTACGTCTAGACCATTGTTTGACTAGTCTTTTTATTTTTACAATATTTTCATCATAATTGATTTTAACTAGTTTTTCTAAATCAACATCAAAATTAACACCCAATAATTTAAAGGATGTGCTTCCCCAAGTAAGATTTTGATTTGTACAAAGTGTCTCTGTGCTGTACTTTTTACTTCCAATCCAAATGACATGAGTTTTGGAAAAATTTATATTCAAACCAGAAATTTTAGCAAACCAATCTAGTTCCAATAATGACTCATTTAAAGATTCTTCACTACCATCTAAAAGTAGTGATGTATCATCAGCAAACTGCGAGAGTTTGTGTTCAACATCAAGAACTTTGATTCCATTTATATTTTTGTTATCTCTTATTTTTAACGCTAAAATTTCAGCACAAAGAATGAAAAGATAAGGCGATAATGGATCACCTTGCCTACAACCCCGTTCTACAGTGAAAAAGTCTGAAAGATTCCCTCCCTGAATGACTGCTGAATTAATGTTTTGATAGAGCACTTTCACCCAATTTATAATAGAATCGCCAAAATTAAAAAATTTCAATACATTTAAAAGAAATTCCCATGAAATGGAATCAAAGGCTTTTTCAAAATCTATCAGCAATAAAAGGCCTGGTATATCATTATCTTCAGTATATTCCATGATATCATAGATCAATCTTAGATTTTCCCCAATATATCTTCCACTCATAAAACCTGTCTGATCAGTATCAATAAGTTTAGTCAAAACTGTTCTAAATCTTCCTGCTATAACCCCAGAGCCAATTTTATATACAGTATTAAGCAAAGATATAGGGCGCCAGTTTTTAAAAAAATGTCTAGGTTTGTTACCCTTTGGAAGACATGTAATTATCCCCTGTTTTTGAGTAACAGAAAGTTCCCCTTTATCATACCCTGCATTCAAGGATCTTACAACAAAATTTTTTAAGTCAGGCCAGAAAAATTTAAAAAATTCACTTGAAAAACCATCTGATCCAGGCGTTTTATTGCTTTTCATTCTTTTTAAAGTTTCACCAGCTTCCTGAACTGATATTTCACCTTCTAGTTTATCTTGTCCATCCAAAGATAACTTTCTAACATTTACATTTTGTAGACTATTTTCAATATCTTTGGGTTTACAACATTCAACATCTCTGTTTTTGTACAAATTTTCATAAAATATTTTAACCTGTTTAAGTATTTCTTTTTGGTTAGTTACAATATCACCATTTTCTTTTTCAACCTTTGGAATAATCTTGCTGGTAAAATTCTTAGATTCAAGTCCACAAAAATAACTTGTGGGTTTTTCTCCCTCTTCTATCCACTGTATTCTAGATCGAACTATTTTACCATGCATTTTTTCCTTTCTGAATTTTTCTAGTTCATTTTTTTTGTCTTCCAATTGCTGTATAGAACCTGAGTTTACATTTTCTTCTAAAATATTAATGTCATCTTTTAAAGTTTTTTCCCTTCTCTCTCTTTCCTTCTTTTTGAAGCTAGAGTATGAGATAGTTTTGCCCCTCACCTCCATTAATAGAGTTTCCAAAAACAACTGACTATTAATTGTAAAATGAAGATCATTATTATTCACTTCATTAATATTGTCAAAATTATATACCAAGGCTGCATACTGTTTTTTTACATCCAAATTTTTTTCCTTCATAACATTAACATAGTCAGCATCATACAACAAAGAATTATTGAACTTCCATAAACCTTTCCCCCTAATGAATGGATTCAATTCAAGTTCTAGAATAATTCTAGAATGATCCGATCGGTAACTGGGTTCTACACAGCAATTTTTCAAAAAAGACAAAATGTTTTCAGAAAATAAGAAAAAATCAAGCCTAGCTTGTTTGAAAGGTGATTTTTTTTCTCCAAGTGTATCTACACAGGTCAGGAAAAAGTTCCCTATAGGGGTCAACTAGAGATCTATCGTCAATCAATTCTAATAGTTTGTCTCTAGCATTAGGATTATTTATGTGTAAATAATTATAACAATCTAAATTTGGATTTAACACAAGATTAAAATCTCCACAGATAATAAAACACTCATTTTCAAAATCATCAATAATTGACATAATATGCTCATAAAAAAATGGACTGTCAGTATTTGGGCCATATATAGTTATGAGAGTAAAACGAACTTTATCTACAACCAAATCCAAAGCTAAGTAGTTTCCATCAATGTCCCTTTTTTCTTTAAGGACTTTCCACTCAAAATTATTTTTAAACATAATAGCTACACCTCTTGAATTTGAAGAAAAGGATGAAAAGTAGCATTCATATCCCCATAACGTTCTTATACTATTTTCTTTATCCACTGTGAAATGAGTGTCTTGAAGACAATAAATGTTATGGTTTCCAGATTTTAGAAAACTAAATACATCCCTCCTTTTAGATAAATCACCCAGACCCTGACAGTTAACAGACAGTATCTTTAAAGTGCCCATAATGGTTTGAAATATGTGTACATCATCATTTCATATAGGCATGCATTTTTACATATGATCATCCATATTATACATTCACATGAGACACAAAGACATATACGCAAAGATTTGCTCAAAACATCTAGATATGGTGGTATAAAAATTCTCAACATACATGTATTACCAAGCCTCGTACATAGACCAACAGTGTAATTCAATACTTTACAGACATTCAATTCATAGAAAAAAATAAAATTAACAGACAAAAAAAGTGTTAAAAAAAAAAAATATTTCAATATGTTTTGCCACATTGTAGTTGGGATTTGTCAGTTTATGCAGTTTGCCTTATATGACACCAACAAAATAATAGTTCAACAAAAATTAAGATTATCTGTACAAAAAAAAAAATAACATCAATATGTATTGTAGAAAGAAAATCAATACTATACATGATCTATAGTTAAAAGAGAGATAACTCTGATTTTTTCATACAAAGAAAGGGAGATAAGCACAAATATTAAGTCAAATATCAACAATGAACTATAGAATTCTCAAAACTGTCCGTGAGGTCTAAGTTCTTATTACGTAACATCTATTTCCCTTGCTGTACTCTGTAATGAATGTCATCATATAGTCCAAATTTCAGCTGAAGTCCTGCAGGTGTTCTACCATAAATTCCACAATTAAAGTACCAGACAGACTCAAACTCGTCAGTTTTTCTAAGTCTCTCAATTAAACTCATGTTTCTTTGAGTAACGTCATCCACAAATCTAATTTTACTGGACTACAATATTCAATGCCAAAATTAATTTTTCTACTTTGCAATTTAACTAAATCTTTGGTATTTGCTTAGGGACCCTTTATGCCAATTTTCACAAAATTAGCTTTTTGCTAGAACAGCAACTGAGACACTGTCATTATGGTTAAAAACCACAATGTACCTTCAAATTCAAGATAAACACATGCTTTCCCCGATAAAAACAGTAGATATCACAAAAACATTCTATTCTCTTCATACTTTGTCGACATTTAGATATAGAAATAAATACAAATAGGAAACAGACTATAGCATGAGTTTACGTTGATGAAAAGTCCATTTGACCCCGTTTCTCACTGTTTAACATTTTTTGCAATCAAAATGACTATTTGTGATATTTTTCAAAGCCTTATTAAAAAAAAGTGTCATTTCTCTATAGGTTAAAAGAGCGCAATTATTCGTAATGCATTTTCCATAGTGTACCACTAGTGTTCCGTATTTTTTTTTCTCGAAGACTACACAAACTAGGGAAAAACGGGTAGCAGTTTCTGTTACTAGAAATGCCAGTGTTGCATTACAACCAAAAAAATATATAGGGTCATGTGGCTCAAATTGACATAAAATGCAGTTGAAAAAAATCGTCTACTTTTTTCGCTTAATGAAAAAGGCATATTTTTAATGGCTCCGACGTGCAGAAATGGAAGATATTTTCTATACTTCGTCAACTGTGAATATGATTTTCGGCAATGTTTAAACCTAATTGGATAAGCTTTCGATTAAATGTAATTCCAATCCTGTATCAACCAATCAGAAGCCGTATAGGATTCTATTCTGAGTACCATCTTGGGGTAAAAAACTTGAAATGTAAACAAATAATTGGGCTCTTGTAACCTATATGGTAGTGAAAAAAAAGTCTGAAAATTAAGCGCCCGGGCCAAAAGTCGCACTAGCATCTATCTAGATGATATCGTATCTTCAAAACAATATATGATCACTCTCTGAATTTGGAGAACTAGTTTTTGCACGCCGATCAGGCCCCAATCTAATTAAAAACCGATCACTCATCGCTATTGTTTCTAATATGTTGCGTGGGAGATCTAATGAAACCGGCTTTGAGGTCACATGTGAGTGAACTAAAAGTCATGAATTTATAAAGATATGCAAATGAGTTGATGACCTATTAATAAGCCAATCAAAAAAGTTTATGAATAATTATGACTGACGATTTCGTCGTAAATATAATGAGTTACATCCCTTTGCCTTACGTTAAACTTCCAAGATCGTGGAAGACTCAATTTCATTGGTTGAAAAAGACACACCTACAAGGTCACTCACATGTGACCTGTGACCTCAAAGCGGGTTTCGTTAGATCTCCCACGCGACATATCAGAAACAGGAGCGATGAGAGATCGGTTTTTAATTAGATTGATCAGGCGCAACATTGGAACTGATTTTTTCACCAAATACGGTACTGGTCAAAGAGACATGAAGATAATGTTAATTTACTGGCCTAATTTTTTGAAGGTCATCCAGCACTGATCATATTGTCGTCAAAACCGTTCTGATATGGAAAAGCTACATCGAATTTTGAAGAATGGCTTTATATGAAACCATTTCTTGAAAAAAAAACATGTTTTTGTCGAGCCTGCAACTTTTGTTACAGAAAGCTCGACATAGGGATAGTGATCCGGCGGCGGCGACTATGGTGGTGGCGGCAGCGGTGTTAGCTCACTTCTTAAAAGCTTTATATTTTAGAAGGTGGAAGACCTGGATGCTTCATACTTTGTATATAGATGCTTCATGTTACGAAGTTTCCGTCAGTCACATGTCCAATGGCCTTGACCTCATTTTCATGGTTCAGTGACCACTTGAAAAAAAGTTCAAATTTTTTGTAATATTGAATTCTCTCTTATTATAAGTAATAGGATAATTATATTTAATATGTGCGTACCTTGCATGGTCCTCATGTCTGTCAGACAGTTTTCACTTGACCTCTACCTCATTTCATGGATCAGTGAACAAGGTTAAGTTTTGGTGGTCAAGTCCATATCTCAGCTACTATAAGCAATAGGGCTAGTATATTCGGTGTATGGAAGGACTGTAAGGTGTACATGTCCAACTGGCAGGTGTCATCTGACCTTGACCTCATTTTCATGGTTCAGTGGTTATAGTTAAATTTTTGTGTTTTGGTCTATTTTTCTCATACTTTATGCAATAGGTCTACTATATTTGTTGTATGGAATGATTGTAAGGTGTACATGTCTATCGGGCAGATGTCATGTGACCTTGACCTCATTTTCATGGTTCAATGGTCAAAGTTAAGTTTTTGAGTTTCGGTCTTTTTATCTAATACTGTATACCATAGGTCAACTATATTTGGTGTATGGAAATATTTTATGATCTTTATGTCAGTTGTGCAGGTTTTATTTGACCGTGACCTCATTTTCACGGTTCATTGCACAGTGTTAAGTTTTTGTGTTTTGGTCTATTTTTCTTAAACTATAAGTAATGGGTCAACTATATATGTTGTATAGAAGCATTGTTAGCTGTACATGTCTACCTGGCTTGGTTCATCTGACCTTGACCTCATTTTCAAGGTTCATTGGTCTTTGTTTAGTTATCTTGGTTAATGTTAAGTTTATGTGACAGTTGTAATAAAGCTTAGCTTTATACTTAGGACTATCAACATAATATCAATGATTAGTATAGAAGGCGAGACATTTCAGTGTGTGCACTCTTGTTGAAACAGGCTATAGTTTTTCCAAATTTTGAAAATATGATAATATTACTACTTTGGCAAAAGGAAATATTCTTGGACTACAATATTCAATGCCAAGATTAATTTTTCTACTTTGCAATTTAACTAAATCGTTGGTATTTGCTTAGGGACCCTTTATGCCAATTTTCACGAAATTAGCTTTTTGCTAGAACAGCAACTGAGACACTGTCATTATGGTTAAAAACCACAATGTACCTTCAAATTCAAGATAAATACATGCTTTCTCCAATAAAAAACAGTAGATATCACAAAAACATTCTATTCTCTTCATACTTTGTCGACATTCGAGCCACCCCTAGATTTAGATATAGAAATAAATACAAATAGAAAACAGACTATAGCATGAGTTCACGTTGATGAAACGGAGTGACTATTCGTCCGGCTAGCCAGACGAATAGTTAAAAATCTCTATTCGTCCGGCCATCCGTGTGCGGATGCGCAAATATTCAATATCAATAAAAGTGTCATGTGACGTGGAAAGTGTCCCGGATGAGGTGTTGGATAACACACGCGGTGTCGGATAACACACGCGCGTATTCAATGGACGTGTTGAGAATTAGAGATCGTGATTCATATTTAAAGATGTCATAGAGAAAACCAGAGAGAATGTGATTGTTTTAAACAAAATTATATAAGAGTGATTCCAGAGCAATCACGTATACATGTTATTTAAACTGTGAGGATGATAAGCCTGAAATTAAGGTGAAATTGACTCGAGATTTACCCCCATTTAGCTTATGGAGGCAAAACGCATTCGGAAAAAATACTAGATCAAGCTTGCTTGGATGCCTTATTTTTTAGTTATACTACAACGCAGATCTATGAACATACTGATATGCCCGGACTGGGAATAAGACACCAGGGTTTGGGTATCCCCCCTTTTTCTGTTGTATCTTATATATATTTTTTTTCTAAAAAAATCTTATCGAAAACACAATCCTACTTTTGAGGACAGGTTACACGTGCTTGCCCTTCTCAAATTTCATATGAATTAAAATCCCGAAGAATCGTGCATAATCATATGAGGACCTTACTTTAACCAAACTTCACTGAAACTATAAATTCAGGATCTTTTGAAATCATAGATGAAGCCAATAATGATTGGCCCGACTATTTACCTTACAGGAAATCCAATACCCAAGCTCCTTTAGAATATTAGAATAAAAAAAAATCTGAATCAAATGTTTAGTTTATTTTTTTTTATTAGAATGAGTTTTTTTTCTCATAAAACGAGGTTAGGCAACAATCATTTTCTTATCTGGGGGGGCCTGGGATTTTTTTGAAAAAAATATTTTGATGGCCTAGCTGAACGAAAAAAAAATTATGTTTTGCACTGTAGCTGAAAAAAAAATTATACTGTCACCTGCTTGAAAAAAATTTTTGCACTGCTGAAGTTGAGAATAGTGTAAATAACAACAGTTGAGACAGTGAAACAGCAGATTATAAACATCTGTCCAGTCTACAGATTAAGCTAAGATTTATATTTATACCTTATCACTTTTTGAATTTTCCTGTAATAGTGTTTGATCCAGAAATATTCAAAAGCATTCCAAATCTCCCGCATGTATGCTACTAGATTAAGACATACTTAAAACTGCAACTATTATAAACATGATATGGTCATTTTATAACAGGGATAGATATAGTATCATATTAAAGCAGTCTTTTAAAGTAGCCCTGATTGTGTATGACACAGACTTGTATACTGGTAGTATTTTCCTTTGTATCATTCTGTATCATTTTTTATACCTCTTTTTTCAATGGAATATCAATTATCATAGTTGGAAACAGTGGATGTTTATAATTTGGAGCTACTCACTCTTACATATGGCAATGGTGGCCACTTCAATTGCAGTATTAAAATTCAAGGACTGTGGTACCTGTATGACGAACTCAGAGAATATCATAATGTAGAAAGTGGGCTAAAAAAAACCAACAGAGACAACAGCCAATGCCAGGATATAGACAGAGCAATGCACTTTACATTTTACATCAATTAAAAAATTAAAATGAATTCTATGTAAATTTTATGGTTTTGAGGGAAAAAAATGTATTTCTGTTCCACATTACAGGAAAAAAAATTTTGCTTTCCTTCTCATAAGAAAAAAAAATTTATCGGAGGAAGGTTCTGAAAAAAAATTTAGGAACATAATAAAAATCCCAGCCCCCCCCCCCCCCCCAGATAAGAAAATGGTTGTTGCCTTAGACAACATATTTTAAAACAACCCGTGCTTCATTCAAAACCTTTAAAACGTTATATTTTCATCATTTATATTTGGCCGGACAAATAGCGAAAAACGGTAAAAACACTATTTGTCCGGCTTGCCGGATGAATAGACATTTTTGACTATTTGTCCGACTAGCCGGACGAATAGCCACTGCCTTGATGAAAAGTCCATTTGACCCCGTTTCTCACTGTTTAACATTTTTTGCAATCAAAATGACTATTTGTGATATTTTTCAAAGCCTTATTAAAAAAAAGTGTCATTTCTCTATAGGTTAAAAGAGCGCAATTATTCGTAATGCATTTTCCATAGGGTACCACTAGTGTTCCGTATTTTTTTCTCGAAGACTACACAAACTAGGGAAAAACGGGTAGCAGTTTCTGCTTACCCTTCCGGAGCACCTGAGATCACCCCTAGTTTTTGGTGGGGTTCGTGTTGTTTATTCTTTAGTTTTCTATGTTGTGTCATGTGTACTATTGTTTTTCTGTTTGTCTTTTTTTATTTTTAGCCATGGCGTTGTCAGTTTGTTTTAGATTTATGAGTTTGACTGTCCCTTTGGTATCTTTCGTCCCTCTTTTCTGTTACCAGAAATGCCAGTGTTGCATTACAACCAAAAAATATATATAGGGTCATGTGGTTCAAATTGACTTAAAATGCAGTTGAAAAAAAATCGTCTACTTTTTTCGCTTAATGAAAAAGGCATATTTTTAATGGCTCCGACGTTCAGAAATGGAAGATATTTTCTATACTTCGTCAACTGTGAATATGATTTTCGGCAATGTTTAAACCTAATTGGATAAGCTTTCGATTAAATGTAATTCCAATCCTGTATCAACCAATCAGAAGCCGTATAGGATTCTATTCTGAGTACCATCTTAGGGGTAAAAAACTTGAAAATGTAAACAAATAATTGGGCTCTTGTAACCTATATGGTAGTGAAAAAAAATTCCGAAAATTAAGCGCCCGGGCCGAAAGTCGCACAAGCATCTATCTAGATGATATCGTATCTTCAAAACAATATATGATCACTCTCTGAATTTGGAGAACTAGTTTTTGCACGCCGATCAGGCCCAACATTGGAACTGATTTTTTCACCAAATACGGTACTGGTCAAAGAGACATGAAGATAATGTTAATTTACTGGCCTAATTTTTTGAAGGTCATCCAGCACTGATCATATTGTCGTCAAAACCGTTCTGATATGGAAAAGCTACATCGAATTTTGAAGAATGGCTTTATATGAAACCATTTCTTGAAGAAAAAAAACACGTTTTTGAAACAGGCTATAGTTTTTCCAAATTTTGAAAATATGATAATATTACTACTTTGGCAAAAGGAACTATTCTTAGACTACAATATTCAATACTATTCTGAATACCATCTTGGGGTAAAAAAAACTTGAAAATGTAAACAAATAATTGCGCTCTTGTAACCTGCACGTTTTGCCCTCAATGGATACCATAGTACAAATCAGTGATCTCTATTTTATTATCTGGTCTTATTTCTTAATTTTGACCAACATGATCAAGCATTGCTGGGTTCATGTGTTCAGTGAAGATTTGAAGATGATGCAATGTACGAAAATGATTTCAGAGGTGAACAAGCCAATATTTGTTTGTTATTTAGGGGGAAAACAGAAAAGGGGGAGGGGTAAATAAATTAAAAATAAACAGGCTTTATCCTTTGTTTTGTCGAAAAACTACAGGATGTGCGATTCCATTGCCACATTTCCCCTTAAAAACCGTATATATTCTTCAAAATATGTAAAGACAATATATCTATGAAGTCAATATATATGTATTTCTGTTTAAGCGATATTTCAACTTTGTGATAAAGCGGGAAGTTTGGCATGCCATTACAGCAGGTTTAACCTATCATGTTTTTCCCAAAATGTCCTGTACTAAGTCAGGAATATAGTAGTTGTTATCAGATAATTCGTTTCTATGTGTGTTAACGATTGCTGTTTGCTGTTTCTTTGTTTTTCTCTTTAGTTGGTGTTTTTCACTCGGGTTTAGTTTGTAACACGGATTTGTTTCTCTCAATCGATTAATAACTTTTTTAAACACTTCTTTTTATTTGTCATGTATAGATCTAGTCAGTGGCGCAACTAGAAATATTATAAGGGGGAGCCCAATGACAGCTCTACGAGAGAGCCCGGTCCAGACATGTGTAGGAGATTGCTGCAGTGGTCTCACTTGAACAATCTAACTGTCTCGTTATTTAACTTCGACTGATATATATTTGATTTAATGTAAATACATGACTAATCACTTTTGCCTTTTGCGTGTTAAGTGTGGCTTGCACAGCAATTTAATAGACATTTGTTTGTGCAGACTATATTTATGAAATGTATCGTTTGTCTTAGGGGTGTGTGGCAGCTAGTTAGGATTATTATGTCATTGTTATTTCCCTTGTTTAAATCTATACATTTTATATTTCTTTATTTAATGATATACATGAAGCTTATTGAGTATATATTTGTTAAATTGTATCTAAATAAACATATTGGTATTTTGAATTCATTGGTTAAAGATATTTATCGTTAATTGACTTTGAAATTTTGCTAATGCCCGCGTCACACTGTCCCGATTTTTACGCCGATGCCAACACGATAATGGAAATTTTCAAAATCGGGACTGATCGTATCCAGATCGGGCTATTCGTAGTGCCATCTTTAACCATCGTAGAACCATCGACCACTTTTTCTAGCCTTCGGGGACAACTTCGGGAAGAGTTCTAAATTTTTTAACATGTTAAAAAATCCCCGAAGGTGCGTCCGATGTTGAGGGTTCGTATTGAGTTCGTATCACCATCCTCACAATCGTAATGTCACCGGGAATGCATCTTTGTACATCGTATTGCATTCGTGTTTCCATCGTTTCCATCGGGCAGTTTTGGCATTACGATGTCTACACGAATGAATCACGAAGCTACCCGAAGGTCTTACGATGGCAACACGACTTCGTGAAGACCTCGTAATCCCGTCGTGTTGCCATCGAATTAAAGTACGAAGGCGACAAGATGGAACTACGACGGCAATAAATCCAGCTAAATGTAAGTTAATTTTCGTGCTTAAATACATTTAAAGTGCCATGCGCGATATGCACTGGTCAGTCTAATACGACAGTTAAGAAAGACGTTCACAAAACATGGAGCTCATATCATATAATTCTATTAGGACAAGAAAGGCGACAGCGTTGTTTCTATTAATTCAAATGGAACAAGAAGAGCAGCTATTACAGGCTCAGGATTTACTTTTACAAGTAAAATATTATTTTTTGTCAATAGTAACATAATGAAAATCACAAACGCGCCTCGTACACCAACACTGCAGGTACACGTATATAGGGAAACCAACTTTTTCTTCATTATTCTGATTTAATATGTATCGTCTGAGTTGTTGTCACACGAATGTTTACTCCATAACCATTTAGTTTTCTATATGTCATATTTTGCCGCATTTGTTGCTTCTCTCACATCCTTCCTTTTGTCTATATTACTATGATATTCTCCTGGAAAGAGCTCTTTTTGAATAAAAGGGATCAACGAACCCATTACCTTACCTTTAAGATAGATCAGTAAACATGGGCATAATTATGGGTGATTATTCAGTCTAGTGCACACATTTTACAGTTTAAACAAGGCAATGCCGAGCGTGGCATCCCCTCGTATGTAACATATTGGGGACAAATATGGACACTATATTTGTATATGACATATGCAGAAAATGGTAAATTGAATATGCATATTTGATACATAAACTATTTTTTTAGAAATCAACCAAAACATTCAGTAACTGGAAATACCTTTAATATTGTCTTTAGAACCAGCAGGTAAAAAAATGAGCAACCAATTTCCTGTGTATTATGCTATTTCAAGGAGAAAAAACAAGTCCATTTGATGACCTTGACCTTTGGCCTTGAACGTAAAAAATGCCAGATCATTACAAGGAGGAACAATATACCAAATGTGGTGAAAATCTTTTGAATCATATTGGTTTTAGAGTGTCCACAAGGGTGATATTGCCTTGTATTACAACTGCCACTGTGACCTTAACCTTTGAACTTTAAAGTCAATAGCGCTTAAGATATTCTTAACGAGTAACACCATACCAAGTTTTGAGCATTTTGGTTCTAGAGTGTCCAGAACAATTTTATCTACACGCAACTTACATGTAGTAGGCGAGGGGATAATAAACTAAGTTTCATAAGAATTAGACAAAAAGATCGATTTCCCGCCATGCATGGCAGACTTGTACAGAAACGATATGTTATCGAAATTCTGTTCGTATGTTTTAGACATCGTATGGCCATCGCGCCATCATCGTAATCTATCGTGTAGCCTTCGTAATCCATCGTGTAGCCTTCGTGATCCATGGTGTAGGCTTTGGCTGAGATATGAGGCTTAAATACCCGTCTTCGGTTAACCTTCGTATGTCCATCTTTTGCTATCGTATATAGTTTCGGCACCATCGTATAGATTTCGTTATTCATCGTACTTGCTTCGGTCACTTTTTGGTATTTTAACGAGATCGGGACCAACTTCGTACGAACTTACAATTTTCGCATTCGGGTGTCCATCGTATATAAAAATCGGGACAGTGTGACGCGGGCATAAGCCTTGACATGTATGTATTAGTTTGTGTTTAGGTTTGTTTAAAGGGAACTGCTTATGATAAGTCAATGGCATTTTGTATGCAGCTGTCACGCTAAGCTTTGGCACATTATATTTCCATGGAGATTGCTTAGCCACCTTCCTTTAGTCATGGTTTATTGACTTTGAATATTTGCAAAACTTACATGTTAAAGTGTTGCTATTTTAATTTCAACTTTTGCATTATCAAATTCACAAAAAAGCGAGACATATCTCTGTGATAACAGTCTATTTTTAAGGTCTGAATCCATGTACCCCTCTTTTTTCAAAGGCAATATGGACTCATTAAAATATGTGAGTTTGCTCACTTAAGTTATAAAAAAAAAGAAGTAAAATCACAAAAATACTGAACTCAGAGGAAAAACAAATCGGAAAGTCTTTATTCACATCGGAAAATCAAATGACAAAACACATCAAAAACGAATGGACAACAACTGTCATATTCCTGACTTGGTACAGGCATTTTCTTATGTACAAAATGGTGGATTGTGGTTTTATAGCGCTAAACCTCTCACTTTGTACGACAGTCTCATCAAATTCCGTTATATTTACAATGATGCGTGAACTAAACAGACATAATAAATCAAACCGCACTCACTTTCTTACCATGCTTACCTAGATTAATATTAAAACTATTTCGGTTTTTCGTTCTTATATTGATATACATTTGTATGATGATATATCCTGTTAATAAGTCACACTAACAGGCCGTTGATAACCCTTTTGTTCTTTGTGGTATTTAGATAATTCATTCTATTTATTACATATTCTTAGGATGCGGAATAAAGGGAATAACGTTTTCGATTTCCCGCTTGGTCTGTTATACACCAAAGAACCGATACTCTGCATGGTAGAGAGGTCCCACACGTTATACACCAAAGTCATCAAGACTATAACATGATAACAAATTTTGACTACAACATGATAGCATAGATAAAATTTGTTTTCGAAAATGAAGAGCTATCTGGAATTTGCTATGGTATGGACAATGATCCATGTTCTGTTTTAACATTGCTAATTGTTCTGTCATTGTCTGTCTTGAAACATTGCTTTGGTATGGACAAGATGCATGTTCTTTTTATTTGTTATAGATTAGTGAGGTCGAATTCTATATTTCCCCGTTTTTGTTAGGAGACAAACTTTTTTGACCATACATTCATGTGGGACTGATACAGTTTCTATTATTTATAGTAATAATTCAAGCCATGATTCATAGACTTATTACTATTTAAATTAGATACACTCTGGTGTGGCCAATCTTTTATTTAAACCTTGATTTCATTGTTTACGATAATAGTGCAAAATCACATTCATTGATTGTTAAGTGTGAAACGAAGATTATTTTGTAAACATATTCATGATATTAATACTTTTAACTAGGGTACAGTTTGGCATGTTTAAACATGATTATTTCTTGTTTAATTTTAATCGATAATTGATACTCATGATGATAGAGCAAAAAGAAAAAAAAATCTGTGAGATTGTCGATCACCATAAAACATATTAACATAATGTCTACATTTGAATCAATAGATATTATATAAATAAACTTGAGATTTAAAGGTTTGATAATAACAGAGACATATATACACATATATGTCTCTGATAATAATCATGAATACAATGTAGGTCTATAAATATGTTATATAGTATACATTGTATGTTTTAGTTTTGTATGACGACATTGCATGACCTAGTCCTATTAATAGCTTTATCTCTCTGATTACATACGTGTGTTTGCGTATTAATTTTCCACGCTATCGATACCAAAGGCATTGAGAAGATCAGTGCACTCCATTTTTATACGACCGCAAAAATAGAAAATCTCTCTAACTTTAGTAAAAGTGAATAGAAATCTATGAGATTTTAACACAAGGTTTATGACCACAAAAGGAAGGTTGGGATTGATTTTGGAAATTTTTGTCCCAACATTTTAGGAATTAGGGGCAAAAAAGGGCCCAAATAAGCATTTTCTTGGTTTTCGCACTATAACTTTAGTTTAAGTAAATAGAAATCTATGAAATTTTGACAAGGTTTATGACCACAAAAGAAAGGTTGGGATTGATTTTGGGAGTTTTGGTTTCAACAGTTTAGGAATTAGGGGCCAAAAAAGGGCCCAAATAAGCATTATTCTTGGTTTTCGCACAATAACTGTAGTATAAGTTAATAGAAATCAATGTAATTTAAACACAAGGTTTATGACCACAAAAGGAAGGTTGGGATTGATTTTGGGAGTTGAGGTCCGAACAGTTTAGGAATAAGGGGCCAAAAAGGGGCCCAAATAATCATTTTTCTTGGTTTTTCGCACCATTACTTTAGTATAAGTAAATATAAATCTATGAAATTTAAACACAAGGTTTATGACCATAAAAGGAAGGTTAGAAATTGATTTTGGAAGTTTTGGTCCCAACAGTTTAGGAATAAGGGGCCCAAAGGGTCCAAAATTAAACTTTGTTTGATTTCATCAGAAATTGAATAATTGGGGTTCTTTGATATGCCGAATCTAACTGTGTATGTAGATTCTTAATTTTTGGTCCCGTTTTCAAATTGGTCTACATTAAGGTCCAAAGGGTCCAAAATTAAACTTAGTTTGATTTTAACAAAAATTGAACCCTTGGGGTTCTTGTATATGCTGAATCTAAAAATGTACTTAGATTTTTGATTATTGGCCCAGTTTTCAAGTTGGTCCAAATCAGGGTCCAAAATTAAACTTTGTTTGATTTCATCAAAAATTGAATAATTGGGTTTTTTTTATATGCCGAATCTAACTGTGTATGTAGATTTTTAATTTTTGGTCCCATTTTCAAATTGGTCTACATTAAGGTCCAAAGGGTCCAAAATTAAACATAGTTTGATTTTAACAAAAATTGAATCCTGAGGGTTCTTTGATATGCTGAATCTAAAAATGTACTTAGATTTTGATTATTGGCCCAGTTTTCCAGTTGGTCCAAATCGGGGTCCAAAATAAAACTAAGTTTGATTTTAACAAAAATTGAATTCTTGGGCTTCTTTGATATGCTGAATCTAAACATGTACTTAGATTTTTGATTATGGGCCTAGTTTTCAAGTTGGTCCAAATCGTGGTCCAAAATTATTATATTAAGTATTGTGCAATAGCAAGAAATTTTCAATTGCACAGTATTCAGCAATAGCAAGAAATCTTCAATTGCACAGTATTGTGAAATAGCAAGTAATTTTCAATTGCACAGTATTTTGCAATAGCAAGAAATCTTCAATTGCACAGTATTGTGCAATAGCAAATATTTTCAAGTGCACAGTATTGCGCAATAGCAAGAAATTTTCAATTGGAGTTATCTTTCTTTGTCCAGAATAGTAGTTGAATCAACTTAAATCATTGTTTTATACAATATACAATGTATATTCACTTTTACTACCAACTGATAAATTAAAAGAATCTACCATTCAGTCATAACAAGCACTTTTTTTACATTTGAATATGTATTTAAATGAGTAGTTATTGTTGCAAACTCCATTATAATTTGAATTGAGATCAGTTTTGGAATAAGGGAAAGGGGGATGTGAAAAAAAAATTTAGGGGGGGTCAATTTTTTTCATTTCAGATTTCATAAATAAGGCCACACCAATTTAATTTCTTGTTCTACGGATTTTTGGACTCCAAAATATGGGGCGAGCGAGCGATTTGAAAATTTTAATAAAAAAATATTTAATTTGCAAATTTTTGAGGCGAAGCTTGAAAAGTAAAGGCGAGCGATTATATTTTTTTTTTGTAAACATTAAAAAGTAAATTTTGACAATATTAAAACTTGATTTATCACTTGTACGTTGACATTTCTTTAATTTCTAATGTAATTTTTCCCTGTTCACCAAGATATAGTTAAATCTGGTCTATGTGTGTGTGACTGACAATGAGACAATTCTCCATTCAAGTCATAATCAGTTTGGGGGCAACCCCTTAATGTTATAAATATCCCTTTTACATGTTTTATGAGGGATCAATATAAGTTATAATATATTTGTTTGTATAAAAGAGCTCATATTTTCTCAAAGAACTATATATCTATCTGGTATTAAATGGTCAAAACATGTCCAAGAATTTTGTATACATCAATAAAATGACCCCTTATCTAAGGGAGGGTTGTTCTCAACCTGATTATAACAAACACAGGTCAAAGTACGGCCTTTTACACAGGGCTTTGATACAGATCAAACAGCAAGCTATAAAGGACCCCAAAATTATTAGCGTACACAATTCGAACAGGAAAACCAACGGTCTAATTTATATATATATCCAAACAGGAAAATACCAAATTATGAACAACATCAACAAACGATAACTGCTGAACGACAGGCCCCTGAATCAATCAGGACAGGTGCATAAACATGCAGTGACTATAGATAGTTTTGTTTCGCCAGCATACAATATAATTGCAGTTGAAGGCAAATCCTTCAGAAGTTCTTCGTACTTTATTCTAACAGCAAACATGTTTTGATAGGGAATATAAGTAAGGGGGAAAGAAACCAATTGTTTGTTCTTTACAGGTATTTCCGCGTCGTTATATTTATATCGGAGCACTCCCTGTTTGGATAAATAGGTTTCATGCTGAAACAAATATTCTCACAGATATTTACACCTTGTGGTGGGGGATTTTATGTTTAAAGTCGTTATATACAGGTTAGACTGTGATTTTAAAACAAATGTTGATATCTTTTTATGATATTTACAAAAAGAACGGTGCGGGAAATGGACATGATTACATTTCCGGATGCGGGAAGCCGCAATATATAAAAAAAAAAAAAAATATGTTTTGAAAAAAATAGGTGCGGGCGGGTCCGTCGAACAAGGAATCAAATTGGTGTGGCCTAAAAAGAAAATTTCTTCAAACATTTTTTTGAGAGGATTAATATTCAACATCATAGTGAATTGCTCAAAGGCAAAAATTTTAATTTAATTAGACCACATTAATTCTGTGTCAGAAACGTATGCTGTGTCAACTATTTAATCACAATCCAAATTTAGAGCTGAATCCAGCTTGAATATTGTGTCCATACTTGCCCCAACCGTTCAGGGTTCAACCTCTGCGGTCGTATAAAGCTGCGCCCTGCGGAGCATCTGGTGTTTTATATTATAGTTTTGAGGACAAATATTTCGTGGTGAATATTTTATTTACATTTGGTTAAGTTTATATAGTTGTTATCTCCCCTTGGTTTGATTTTTTTTTTTTTTATAAATTCTAAAATTTAAGACCATTTCAACTTTAACTACCAAACATTTGTTTCCTGCAGAATTATAATATCTGTCATTGTTTATTATGGTAATGAAAATTGTGAAAAAAATAATATATCTTTCTTTTATTATAAGCTTTTAAAATCATAATTTGATCTTTTGTCCATCGCAAAAATAGCATTGTTGGTGTGCAAGATTTCGTGATGAAAGTTTTAAATGAATAAGAGTTATATAGGCAGGTAACTGAAAGAATCTGAAACATTGGAATGCATTGTTACCACTTTACCCAGATAACTTGTACAAGCTTAATTGGAGAATACTGTTGATACTCCCCCAAAAAATTTAAATCCTGACAAGTCTTGAAATTCTTATAATTTAATGCCTTAATGTGAATTACCTACTGTGAGTGAGTCATTTAATATCTGTTGGAACTAGGTTTGTTTTGCCTTTGGTTCAAGCACTTAGCTTAATACTAATATGAGTCATAAAAGTGTTTGTAAAAGCAGTTATATAGTTTGAAACTATTCTGGTCTACTCATCGACAGTCAAAAGTTACTTAGTTGCTTCTTCAAAGTTGTACTATTCTTTAAAAAAATGTGTCTAACAGTCTGATCAACATCAAACACTTTTTTTATCCCTTTTTCCATACTATTTGGCATCTAGTGTCCTTCATGTACTTTCACATTTGAATCCAACAGAAGGAAACAAAAGTTTCCTGACAAAGTCCTGTTCAAGCGTTGTTACTTTAAATCATCAACAAACATTACTTTTTATAAGCCCATTTACAGGACGTGTTATGGTTGTCTGTCTGTATATCCATCTGTTGTCAACATGTCGGACATTTACTCTAAAACACTTTAACCAATTTGCATAAAAGTTTGGTGAATTGATTATATCTATTGACGTGATTTCATTTTCATTTTTTTTCTAAATTTTAGGTTTCATGTTCCCCAGTTATGGGGTTTTATTCATTTAAAAAAAAAAGTGATTTTCCAGTTTTGGGACAATAAATCAAGAATGCTTTCAGCAACTTACAAGAAATTTTGGTGAATTAATAATTTTGATTGACATGAGCTCCCTTTCTATTTTTATAAATTTTGGATTTTATGTTTCTGAGTTAATAGAGGGTTTTATTCATAAAAAAGGTGGGTTTTTCCAGTTTTCAGACAATAAGGCAAGAATGCTTTCACCAACTTAAGCAAGGAATTTTGGTGAACTGTTTACATCTATTGAAGTAAGCTCCTTTTAGAATTTTATAAATTTATGATTTTACATATCTGAGTTATGGAGTTTTATTCGTTACAAATGGGGGCTTTTTCCAGTTTTCAGACAATAACTCAAAAATGCTTTCAGCAATTCTCATGAAACTCTGGTGAATTGTTTATATCTATTGATGTAATCTCCCTTTTGATTTTTCTAATGTTACATCGAGAAGTAATTGAAAGGGGTCTGGTAAGGGCCGATTTTGTCTTCAAAAAGATTTTGGACACTTTTTAAACACTTATTATTTTTTTTTCTGATTCTACCGCTGGTCTATTAACATTTAAGTGTCTATTTCAGTTGATTCAATTAGTTTATGTGAAAGATTTTAACTGATTTAGTCATTGAAAACACTCCGATTCAAGTTAATGTGAAAAATCTATCAAATATGCCAAAAAATGTAACTTTTCAGATGGTTTTTGTCAAAAATGAAAGTGGCAGCATCCGTGTTCATCCTCAACCTTTATATATGTTATGCATTATCATCAAATACAACTTACATTTCAATATTAAGAATGAACGCAAATGTGGCCACTTTCATTTAAGACTGAAACCGTCTAAAATTTAACTAGATTGCTAAAATTGTGAAGATTTCAGCAATTTAGCATGACTGAATGATTCTAGTTCTTGAAATATGTGCATTGTATTGTCAAAAACAGCCCATTTTTATGTAGCAGAAGCATTCTACTTAACTCCAATAAATAACTAAAAGTTCACATTTAAACAATTTTGTAAAACTACTTTATTTTGGGGCCAAAAAAGGGTCTTACTGGACCTACTCCTTTATTCTTTGAAAATGTGACTAGCGCATCATGTGCTTATGGGGCAGCTGTTTGTTATACTCAAGTTAAAAAATCTCATTAAAATAAGTTCTCATCACTTGCTCCTCGATTTTTTATATGTCGCCGCTGTGTGCTGCGACATTTAAAAATCGAGGAGCAAGTGATGAGAACTTATTTTTTAAATAAGATTGCGTCGAAACCCTTCAGAAAAACAAGAGTGCACACACTAAAATGTCTCGCCTAATTTACTAATCATTGATATTATGTTGATAATCCAAAGTATAAAGCTTTATTACAACTGTCACATAAACGTTACATTAACCAAGATAACTAAACAAAGACCAATGAACCATGAAAATGAGGTCAAGGTCAGGTGAATCATGCCAGGCTGACATGTACAGCTAACAATGCTTCCATAAAACAAATATAGTTGACCTAATACTTATAGTTTAAGAAAAATAGACCAAAACACAAAAACTTAACACTGAGCAATGAACCGTGAAAATGAGGTCAAGGTCAAATAAAACCTGCGCAACTAATATATAAATCATAAAATATTTCCATACACTAAATATAGTTGACCTATGGCGTATAGTATCAGATAAAAAGACCAAAACTGAAAAACTTAACTTTGACCACTGAACCATGAAAATGAGGTCAAGGTCAGATGACATCTGTCCGTTAGACATGTTCACCTAAAATCATTCCATACAACAAATATAGTAGACCTATTGCATAAAGTATGAGAAAAACAGACCAAAACACAAAAACTTAACTATAACCACTGAACCATGAAAATGAGGTCAAGGTCAGATGACACCTGCCAGTTGGACATGTACACCTTACAGTCCTTCCATACACCGAATAAACTAGCCCTATTGCTTATAGTATCTGAGATATGGACTTGACCACCAAAACTTAACCTTTTTCACTGAGCCATGAAATGAGGTCAAGGTCAGGTGAAAACTGTCTGACAGGCATGAGGACCTTGCAAGGTACGCACATACCAAATATAGTTATCCTATTACTGATGATAAGAGAGAATTCAACATTACAAAAAATCTGAACTTTTTTTTCAAGTGGTCACTGAACCATGAAATTGAGGTCAAGGACATTGGACATGTGACTGACGGAAACTTCGTAACATGAGGCATCTATATACAAAGTATGAAGCATCCAGGTCTTTCACCTTCTAGAATATAAAGCTTTTAAGAAGTGAGCTAACACCACCGCTGCCACCGTAGCTGCTGTCGCCGCCCCCGGATCACTATCCCTATATCTAGCTTTCTGCAACAAAAGTTGCAGGCTGGACAATTACATGTTGTTTTTATACGACCGCAAAAATTGAAAATATTGTGGTGGTATATTGGTATCACGTTGGCGTTGTCGTCTGTCATCGTCCAAAGACTTTTGGTTTTCGCACTATAACTTTAGTATAAGTGAATAGAAATCTATGAAATTTAAACACAAGGTTTATGACCATAAAAGGAAGATTGAGATTGATTTTGGAAGTTTTGGTCCCAACAGTTTGGGAATTAGGGGCCAAAAAGGGCCCAAATAAGCATTTTCTTGGTTTTCACACTATAACTTTAGTTTAAGTAAATAGAAATCTATGAAATTTTCACAGAAGGTTTATGACCACTAAAGGAAGGTTGGGATTGATTTTGGGAGTTTTTGTCCCAAAAGGTTAGGAATTAGGGGCAAAAAAAAGGCCCAAATAAGCATTATTCTTGGTTTTCGCACAATAACTTAAGTATAAGTAAATAGAAATCTATGAAATTTAAACACAAGGTTTATAACCATAAAAGGAAGGTTGGGATCGATTTTGGGAGTTTTGATCCCAACAGTTTAGGAATAAGGGGCCCAAAGGGTCCAAAATTAAACTTTGTTTGAATTCATCAAAAATTGAATAATTGGGGTTCTTTGATATGCCAATTCTAACTGTGTATGTAGATTCTTAATTTTTGGTCCCACTTTCAAATTGGTGTCCAACGGGTCTAAAAATAAACTAAGTTGGATTTTAACAAAAATTGAATTCTTGGGGTTCTTTGATATGCTGAATCTAAACATGTACTTAGATTTTTGATTATTGGCCCAGTTTTCAAGTTGGTCAAAATTGGGGTCCAAAATTAAACTTTGTTTGATTTCAACAAAAATTGAATTCTTGGGTTTTTTGATATGCTGAATCTAAACATGTACTTAGATTTTTGATTATGGGCCTAGTTTTCAAGTTGGTCCAAATCGTGGTCCAAAATTAAACTTAGTTTGATTTCAACAAAAATTGAATCCTTTGGATTCTTTGATATGCCGAATCTAAACATGTACTTATAATTTTTATTATGGGCCCAGTTTTCAAGTTGGTCCAAATCGTGGTCCAAAATTTAACTTTGTTTGATATCAACAAAAATTAAATCCTTGGGGTTCTTTAATATGCTGAATCTAAACCTGTATTTAAAATTATGATTATAGTCCCAGTTTTCAAGTTGGTCCAAACTGCGGTCCAAAATTAAACTTTGTTTGATTTCAACAAAAATTGTATGTATGGGGTTCTTTGATATATGCTTAATCGAACCATGTATTTAGATTTTTGATGTTTGGGCCCGGTTATCAGATTGGTCCACATTGAGGTCTAAAGGGTCCAAAATTGAACTTTATTTGATTTCATCAAAAATTGAATTCTTGGGGTTCTTTGATATGTTGAATCTAACCATGTATTTAGATTTTGGATATTGGACCATAATAGGTAATGTGAAATTTAGAATTTAAAGTTTTTAAGTTTAAGTTCTTAGACCACATTCATTATGTGTCAGAAACCTGTGTTGTGTCAACTATTTAATCACAATCCAAATTCAGAGCTGTATCAAGCTTGAATGTTGTGTCCATACTTGCCCCAATGTTCAGGGTTCGATATCTGCGGTCGTATAAAGCTGCGCCCTGCGGAGCATTTGATTCTTATCTAGAATTATTTCTTTATTTTGATCATCCTAATTAAGCATATTTGTGTTTATGTGATCACTGGAGATTTAAAGATGATGCAAAATCAGGGAAGCAAGTCCATTCATACTTTTACAAGCTCGTACTAAAGTCAACTTGAACTACTAGCAGTCAACTAATATGAACAATTACGATCAACTAGAAGAACTGCAATCATTGCAAATTTGTATCACTGCTGACTCAAGACTCATGACCACGAAAAAAAAATATACTTGATATATACGTTGCTATTGAAAACCTTGATAGAATAAGAATTATTTGCCTTAATGATTAATTCATTAAATGAACATCAATGTACAATTATTTAAGAATGTTTAACCCTTTAACCCCCAATCCCGCCTGTAGGCGTGATGGCGACAACCATTCTTTGATGGCCCGTATGACCCTCCATACTTTTTTTGAACTGCCCCAGCTGAACTGTCATGATAGCAGGGACTTCAACCAAGCAGTTCATGGTCCATCAACTCTTCTCAGATGTCTGTTCATGAAAATATGGCACTTTGAAAGCCGTTTAAGAGTTTAAAATCGGAAAAACATGAAAAGTAGCCAAAATCCATGGGGGTGGGCATCTTTTGATGGCCACTACGTAACTGGAAGTGACTGTTGGTAAAAACTATTATCATATATGCATGCATAAGTGGTATAGGAACACAACGAGGTATAATATGGCCAATAGGAATCTAGTCTGTAAAATCTAGGTCACCGTTTTGTCCAAAATCCATAAAAACGGACATTTAGGCAGACCTGACTTGACAATAATAATTCCCAAGCAAGACACTGAAGTCCAATATACTCCCAGCTAGCATGAATGGACTACTGTAACTATAGGGTAATACTTGAATGACAAAAAAACACAGTCGTGTCAGTGTTGACCTCTCAAGGTCGTTTTGAAATCGGAAAATAGACGGAAAATTACCATTTTTCACTGGGGGTGGGTTCAAACCCGTGAGAAAATATTCCACCTCCCACCCCACCCCCCACCCATGCCATCCGCCACCAAATCCCAATAAGTAGTTTAATAGATGAACATCAGTTACAGCATCAGGAGTTTGCTCATTTGCATATAATTTGCATATGTTTGCAAATTTTCGAAAATGCCTGATTTTCCAAAAATGTCTTGGGGGTGAATGAGTTAATGTTTGTTCTTTTAAATCTTTAAAAAAAAAATTGAAGCAACATTGCCACAATTTTCATAATTATGTTTGCCTTGGTTTTTGGTTAACTGCCTACAGTGCTTACAGCGCTTTGATTTTTTCTCCATGTAAATCTTTTAAGATCAGGGTATCTCTCTCTAAATCAAATGGATCCACAAGAGTCTTATATTTTATAAATATACTGCAGCTTTGCTATTTGAGCAGTCAAATTGCATTGACTGTATATTCATATGTGATATACAGTCACTGACCATATATCGCCTTCTTCATGACGTTGACAATGCGTTTCTGTAGAGTTTTATTTATGACGTCAATAAAACATACAGGTTCGCGGAGACAATGTATGGTTATTCTATATTTATTTTTATCCCTTGATTTTGGATTATTTTTATGTTTATAGTTATGGGTATATAGGTCAAAATTCTGAACAAGATTAAAGTCCCCACAAATCAGACACAATTGATTATCAAAAAAGTCTATGATTTCTGTTAGTTTTTCATAGAAGCAAGGATTATCAGTATTTGGCACATACACATTTATCAGAGTAAATCTCTTTTCTTCAATATTAATATCCAATCCCAACAAATTGCCATCCTCATCTTTTTTAACTTGGTGTATTTTATATTCCAAATTATTTTTAAACAGGATAGCAACTCCTCGTTGATTAGATGCGTAAGAATTGAAAATACATTGACCTTTCCACTGGTTTCTTATCAGGGTTTCATCTTGTTCTACAAAGTGTGTGTCTTTAAGACAATATATATCAAAATCTGTTGAATGCAGAGAATTAAAAATATCCCCCCTTTTTTCTCTCATTTGAAGTCCTTGACAATTATGAGACATTATTGTAATATTTTTACCCTCCATTACAATAATAAATCTTCAAAGAATTGAAAGTGGATAACTGCCAACACAAAGAAGTGAAAGGTTTAGTTAAGATATCAGGACTGTTTACATAATGCTCTATTTGCTTCAAAAATATACCATATATGTGCCAATTAGTAACAAAATTCCATATTTTATAATAAAATATATACATGAAAATAAACAAAAACAAGTTAAAGGGAAACACATTTAAAAGACTAAGATATTTCATATTCTAATGCAAATTTACACTTGTGGTCAAGGGGAGATAACTTAAATTTGTTTTTAGTATATGTAAGCTTTAATGTATATTGATCTACTTCATTATTTGTAATACATGTCATTATCTTGACACCTTTATCATAAAATATTTATTCAAATTGGTAAACTATATTATAAATTTGAATAATGAACAGGATTAATATGTCAAAAGAGAAGAGATCACACAAGAAGCACTTTACCACAAAATGTCCATTGTTTTGTGCTCTCTCATCTGATATGGTCAAACTTGCCTAAAATTCTCCATCAGTAATGCATGGTGTCATCTGTAATTCACATCTCAATGTAAGCTTACACAAGGCATTATAAAGATAGATAAGAGAGATCTAAGAATCATCAACATATAATATCAGCTCACTAATAAACTGACAGTGATTTCCTCTAAAAATTTAGGCTTGATGTATAGTTTAAATCCAAAGTTTTTGTTTTTGAAATGTAGAGTTAAGTGGTAATAATACATAAATAAAGGATATAAACTTCATTGTATTTTACTTGAAACTATCAATGTTCTGACCGTTACACTGTTGAGATGTAAAAAGATTTATATCTTGCGTCAAAACATTTGTAATCATGAATTTCAGTAATAATCTTATTGATATAGAAAGGTGTGGTGTGAGTGCCAATGAGACAACCCTCCATCCAAATAACAATTTAAAAAAAGTAAACCATTGACTGTTTAAGAAAATTGTGTCTTACATTTCTGTAATTGTCTATGTACAAGTTTTAACCATAATGCTGCCCATTGACTAAGCTTTACATCAAGCATACATTTACTTAATATAATATGAAACAAGCAAACCTGAATCAACAAATTTAGCATATAATATTACATATTGTAGCATATCTATAAGTATCTATAACAAGCTATGACATGCATTTACTAAACATATGAAAAAAGCAAAACTAAAACAACAGATTAAGCATTCATATACATGTAGCATATAACTATATATAACAAGCTAAGGCATGCATTTATGCGACAAAAAGAGAAAGCAAAACTAAGATGGCAAAGTAAGCAAATTGAACTATTCCGCTAAAAGTTAAGCAAAGTCAAAAAGCTAAATAAAAAGAAGCAACCAAAATGAACACAAAAACCTTTTTTTTTCTTTTCTATACTTACTTAAAATGTTCATATCAAAGCCTGCAAAAAGAGATCTAACATTACAGCATCATTGATTTACTTAAATTATAGTACTTTTTTTTTTAATTAAGATTAATGTAAGAAAATATATGCACTGTAAACACAAAGCTAAATTAATTATTAAATTTTGTATTTATAAACTATATTTATTTTTCTAAGTGTATATATATGTTACAGACAATAAACAGTTATTCCCATAACAACCAATTTTCTGTGTTGTTTTTACAGGTCTCTAAAGTCATATGGGCCCCTTTTGCTCTCATACGTGTTTGCACTTTGTCCCTTTTTAGCTCACCACTACTGGGCCAAATTTAACCAAACTTGGTCACAATTATCATTGGGGTATCTAGTTTAAAAAATGTGTTCGGTGACCCAGCCAACCAACCAAGATGGCCAACATGGCTAAAAATAGAACATAGTGATTAAATGCAGTTTTTGGCTTATAACTCAAAAACCAAAGCATTTAGAGCAAATCTGACAGGGTGAAATTGTTTATCAGGTCAAGATCTATCTGCCCTGAAATTTTCAGATGAATCAGACAACCCGTTGTTGGGTTGCTGCCCCTGAATTGGTAATTTTAAGGAAATTTTGCTGTTTTGGTTATTATCTGGAATATTATTATAGATAGAGATAAACTGTAAACAGCAATAATGTTCAGCAAAGTAAGATTTACAAATAGGTCAACGTGACCGAAATGGTTAGTTGACCCCTTTAGGAGTTATTGCCCTTTATTATAAGTCAATTTTTAACCATTTTTCGTAAATCTTAGTTATCTTTTACAAAAAAATCTTCTCCTCTGAAACTACTGGGCCAAATTAATCCAAACTTGACCACAATCATCTTTGGGGTATCTAGTTTAAAAAATGTGTTCGGTGACCAGACCATCAAATCAAAATGGCCGCCACGGCTAAAAATAGAACATAGGGGTAAAACGCAGTTTTTGGCTTATAACTCAAAAACAAAAGCATTTAGAGCAAATCTGACATGGGGTTAAATTGTTAATTAATTCAAGATCTATCTGCCCTGAAATTTTCAGATGAATCGGACAACCGTTTGTTGGGTTGCTGCCCATTGAATCGGTAATTTTAAGGAAATTTTGCTGTTTTTGGTTATTATCTTGAATATTATTATTGATAGAGATAAACTGTAAACAGCAATAATGTTCAGCAAAGTAAGATCTACAAATAAGTCAACATGACCGAAATGGTCAATTGACCCCCTAAGGAGTTATTGTCCTTTATAGTCAATTTTTAACAATTTTCATAAAATTTGTAAATTTTTATTAACATTTTCCACTGAAACTAATGGACCAAGTTCATTATAGATAGATATAATTGTAAGCAGCAAGACTGTTCAGTAAAATAAGATGTACAAACACATCACCATCACCAAAACACAATTTTGTCATGAATCCATCTGCTTCCTTTGTTTAATATTCACATAGACCAAGGTGAGTGACACAGGCTCTTTAGAGCCTCTAGTTCTAATTGTGAATGCATATGAGATAACAAGAATCTTTCCTCCTTCATAGAAACTGGCAGGTCTACTAGTAGGCGAATCTTTGTTCCCTTCAAGTTATAGGCTTTGGACATAACAAGTTGTTTATCCCCAAAATGTACAAAACAAACAAGAATAGGCTTTGGGCCCTTCCCACGTGTTGGAACTCTATGCGCGTTAGCAAGCGGCATGGAATTGGCTTTTGGAGCATCTCTAAGCAACTTTTCTGAGAATAGCTTATGTGTTGTTGCATAGACATTTTCCTCTGGATTGCTGTCATCTATACCATAAATAAGTATATTATATTTCCTGTCATGCTTTTTGAGTAAAATGGCCTTTTCTTTAAGCTCATCAATTTGCTGTTGCAAATCAATTTTTTGTTTGAATAGCTTTTCATTTTCTAATTCTAATTCTAAAGCTGTAAGTCCATACCTTGGACACCTCTTTCTAGCTCTGTAAAATCATGTCCAAAACTTTTTATTTCTTTTTGCGACGTTTCAAACTTAACATTGAGGACTTTAGCATCAGCTTTATAACCTCATGTATCATACTTGTAAGGTTACGTTCGACTTTAATTAACTGTTCCGAAAAAACTGTGACCTTCTTATCCACACCCAAAATAAGGGATTTTAATTCCTCAAATTGTTCTAGTGATGCCATATTCAGTTAGAAACACCTTTTATGTAAATATTTACAAAATTTATAAATGCAATGTCAAAGAATACACATATACTATGCTCTACACAGGGTCTTCATGTACGATAGTTTTGTATATACATGTAGTAAACAGTTTGTTAGGAATTGGACCTGTATCAACGTTATTTTTCGTTACACTGATAAAATACTGTGTTTAATACAACACGAACTATGATTCTTATAGTGTTAAAGACACAAAAAATGTTAATTCATCATTCAAGATATATGATATATTGACTCTGTAAGTAGCGTTCACCTTATCCTCATGATCATTTAGCTGTGTAGTATCGAGACCTTATATTTGTGTGGATATTATATATAGTCGTTGAAAATAATCATCTCTACAACTTTTGACGACTCTACATCCACTTAACTGTCAAATATCTCAGTTTCTGTTGGTACAAATTTTCATTCATGGGCGCAGCCATTACAGGGGAGATGCTTTTTTGTTAAGCGATTTATCTAAAAGGATTTTTGGTCAATAATGTTGTACAGTGATGGGGATTGGGATTTCCCAACTTACCCTGTGTGACTGAACACCTATTTTTATAGGAGTTGTCTTCCTGTATCCCCTTTTTAGCTCACCTGGCCTAAAAGGCTAAGTGAGCTTTTCTCATCACTTGGCGTCCGGTGTCGTTGTCCGTCCTACGTCTGTCGTCGTTAACTTTTACAAAAATCTTCTTCTCTGAAACTACTGGGCCAAATTAAACCAAACTTGGCCAAAACCATCATTGGGGTATCTAGTTTAAAAAATGTGTCCGGTGACCTGGCCAACCAACCAAGATGGCCGCCATGGCTAAAAATAGAACATAGGGGTAAAATGCAGTTTTTGGCTTATAACTCAAAAACCAAAGCATTTAGAGCAAATCTGACATGAGTTACAATTGTTTATCAGGTGAAGATCTATCTGTCCTGAAATTTTCAGATAAATCAGACAACCCGTAACGTTGTTGGGTTGCTGCCCCTGAATTTGTAATTTTAAGGAAATTTTGCTTTTTTTGGTTATTATCTTGAATACAATTATAGATAGAGATAAACTGTAAACAGCAATAATGTTCAGCAAAGTAAGATCTACAAATAAGTCAACATGGTCAGTTGACCCCTTTAGGAGTTATTGCCCTTTGTAGTCAATTTTTGACCATTTTTCTTAAAACTTTATAGTAATCTTTTACAAAAATCTTCTTCTCTGAAACTACTGGGCCAAATTAAACCAAACTTGGCCACAATCATCATTGGGGTATCTAGTTTAAAAAATGTGTCCGGTGACCTGGCCATTTAACCAAGATGGCCACCATGGCTAAAAATAGAACATTTGGGTAAAATGCAGTTTTTGGCTTATAACTCAAAAACCAAAGCATTTAGAGCAAATCTGACAGGGGTTAAAATTGTGTATTAGGTCAAGATCTATCTGTCCTGAAATTTTCAGATGAATCTTACATTCTGTTGTTAGGTTGCTGCCCCTGAATTGGTAATTTTAAAGAAAATTTTGCTGTTTATGGTTATTATCTTGAATATTATTATAGATAGAGATAAACTGTAAACAGCAATAATGTTCAGAAAAGTAAGATTTACAAGTATGTCAACATGACCGAAAATGATCAGTTGACCCCTTTAGGAGTTATTGCCCTTTATAGTCAATTTTTAACCATTTTTCGTAAATCTTAGTTATCTTTTACAAAAATCTTCTCCTCTGAAACTACTGGGCCAAATTATTCAAAACTTGGCCACAATCATCATTAGGGTATTTAGTTTAAAAAAATGTGTCCGGTGACCTGGCCAACCAACCAAGATGGCCACATGGCTAAAAATAGAACATAGGGGTAAAATGCAGTTTTTGGCTTATAACTCAAAAACCAAAGCATTTAGAGCAAATCTGACAGTGATGAAAATTGTTTATCAGGTAAAGATCTATCTGCCATGAAATTTTCAGATAAATCGGACAACCCGTTGTTGGGTTGCTGCCCCTGAATTGGTAATTTTAGGGAAATTTTGCCGTTTTGGGTTATTATCTTGAATATTTATATAGATAGAGATAAACTGTAAACAGCAATAATGTTCAGCAAAATAAGATCTACAAATAAGACAGCATGACCAAAATTGTCAATTGACCCCTTAAGGAGTTATTGCCCTTTATAGTTAATTTTTAACCATTTTTCATAAATTTTGGTAAATTTAAAAAAAATATTTTCCACTGTAATTACTGGGCCATGATCATTATAAATAGAGATAATTGTAGCAACAAGAATGTTCAGTACATTAGATCTACATACCCGTCACCATCACCAAAACACAATTTTGTCGTGAATTTATCTGTGTCCATTGTTTGATATGCACAAAGACCAAGGTGAGCGACACAGGCTCTTGAGAGCCTCTAGTTCTTGTTATCTGTATTTCTCTGAAACCTAAAAGATTTCAACAAACTGTTTTTTAACCAGATTGTTCATCATGTTCATCTACTCTTAAGGATGTTTAGGTTAAGTGTTCCTACTGTAATCCAATGATATCTTAAGGGAGTTATTTCCCTTTAAAAATTATACTCAAGTGATACATGAAAACATCATAAGTCATAGAGGCCTACAGTCTTTTGATATGAAGTCCTTGGTTCATTTGGAGGAAATTGAGGTCAAGGTCATGTTCTAAATTTTAAGCTTTACTTGTTATGTTTTCAAAGAAACCGTAACAGTTAATGGTATTATGCAAATGCCAAATAATTATTTACAACATGGTGCAACTTCAACCCATTTAATTCGAAATGATTCGGTTACCCTTTATAGGAGTTTTTCTCTCTGTATTTGAAATCAGTTTTACTCCTCAACAACACCTGTTTATGGCCTGGTATCTTTCGATTTGAGATCCTTGACCTATAACCTTGAAATTGGTCAAGGTCATAGGTCAATGTGATGTTCTAGCTTTTGACCTTTGTTAAAAATTCATACTGGTTCATTATAAAGCCATTTATAACTTCTTCTGCATTCGGTTTCACAGACATTTGACCTTTTAAAAGGTTAACAGGAAGTGACATATTTTTAATCAGAAGTAGCCTATTTGATGATAAAATTTCTAATATCTTCTTTTTAAAGTCAGTTTGAAGTACCAATTTACACTATAAGATATACCTTGAAACACCATTTCCGAAACCCATAAAGATATTATCAAACATTTTTCATCAAATTGTTTGTCTACTCTTTGAATGTATTGGTTAAGTTTAATTGAAGTGATTCTATCACATCTTATGGGAGTAATTTCACTTTGTAAATTAAACATCATGCATGTAATATGTTGAACAAATTCATACATCATAAGTCATAGAAGCCTAAAGTCTTATAATATGAAGTCCTTTGTCCATTTGGAGGAAATTGAGGTCAAGATTGTATTATTAATTTTGAAATTTGTGTTAGAGGTCAAGGTCGATTCGACATTCTAGATTTTGACCTTTGCTAATTAGGTCTCCTGCATTTGGTTATAGACATTTTAACTTTTATCAGGTTAACTGGAAATAACCTTAATTAAACCGGAAGTAACCTATTTCATACTAATCCTATGAAGAAGTCCAATGTACCTAAAATTCTAAATTTTTAATATCAGTTTGAATTAAAAAGTTATATAAACCAGGAATGTCATTTTCCCACATTGTTTTTCAAATTTTATTCTTTATTAAAATGTATTATGGAGGTGGAAAGACCTTCAATTGTTCTCTGAACATATTTTTAATTTGAATTATGATCATGATGATTGTTATGTGGTGAAGATCTAGGACTTTAAAAAAGGAGTCCCATTGCAGTAGCAAGCCAAATTTATGAGTGATAATTGAGTGATGAGTCTATGCATTTCCTGGGTTCATTTAGTGGGTTTTGGGGTTTCACAATTAGCAATGGCTAAAACAGTTTTTCAAATAATTGAAATTGCAGTTTGAATTCTTCTCCCACAAATTGATCAGCTGGTAAAATGTTTATAGAAATCACTTCAGGGAAAGGATGTTACTAAGAATTGAGTGCAGTGATATAAAAAGTAAACAAATTTTGGTCGTATATTGGTATCTAGTTGTCGTCGTCGCTGCAGCGTCATCCAAAGACGGATGATTTCTGGATAATAACTTTAGTAAAAGTAAATAAATTTTTTTTAACACAAAGTTTATAACCACTAAAGGATTCTGGTCCCAACAGTTAAGGAATTAGAGGCCAAAAGGGTCCACAATTAAACTTTGTTTGATTTCATCAAAAATTGAATTATTGGGGTTCTTTGTATGTGAATCTTAGTCTAATTAAACCATGTTTTTAGATTCTTAATTTTTGGTCCTGTTTTCAAATTGGTCTACATTAAGGTCCAAAGGGTCCAAAGGGCCTTTGTTGTCAAATTGATCCACATTGAGAGGTCAGAAGGGTCTAAAATTGAGCATTATTTGATTTCATACAAAATTGAATTCTCGGGGTTCTTTAATATGCTGAATTTAACCATGTATTTAGATTTTGGATATTGGACCATAAAAGGTAAATTTCCAATTTAAAAATAAAATTTTTAAGTTCTTAGACCAAATTCATTCTGTGTCAGAAACCTATGTGGTATCAACTATTTAATCACAATCCAAATTTAGAGCTGTATCAAGCTTGAATGTTGTGTCGATACTTCCCCAACTGTTCAGGGTTTGACCCCTGCGGTTGTATCAAGCTGTGCTCTGCAGAGCATTTTATTAAAGTTTCCTTTGTTTTAATTTTGTGTTCACTATATAAGACTGCAAAATTTCACTTACCTTCTTATACTAGTAATTCAAAGTTTCTGGGAGAAGTCTTGGTGGATCCAGACTAGCAATTATTAGAGAGCAATAACGAATGATCACTGCTCTGAGTATTAATAGGGTCTTTTTGTTAACTGTCTGGTTAAAATAACAATAAAAATTGAACCATCATACTGAGACAATCATGATAGATATACATTGTATTTCAGAATCACAAAAATTTAACAGAAGTTAGAGGTTTAATGAATAACTTTACATGTTTACCTAAAGTCAAATTTACAAGTAAGCATCTTCATATAATTTTTATCTCAGTACAATATCCCATTTAAGGTAGATCATAAGTATATATTTTTGAGACAGAATTTTCTTATAATTTACCAAAATGCAGATTTTACTATATATATGCATATATTCAAAAATATAAAAAAAAAGTATGGGTCACATGCTATTTTTCAAGCTATATATATACATGTATGAGTCGTTGAAAATTCCCTAAATTTGGTTAGATTGTTCATGAATAAACACATAAATTGTGAGAAGATAGGTTTTATTATACATATACATGTATGTTTTAAGAAAATAAAAATTTTAAAAATGGTGTCACGGAACATGTTTTCTTGCTACAAGTAAAAATTAATAATTTCTCTATTAGTCCAGTATAAATTTTTACTTAAAGAATTATCTCCCCTTTAATGGCTCATTTGAAAAAATGATTCTTAAAACAAACAACCTGATGTTTGTTTAAATATTTTGAGTGATACAATAAATCACCAAGTTTCCTTTATATAAATATACATGTACAGTATTTTGCAAATCTGTCTTCAAATTTGCAGATTTGAGCAAATAACTAGACCGATTTTGTACTATGATTGTACAATCCAAGATGGGGGTATACCATGAATCTACCTGAAAAGATGGCAGATATATGTAAAGTGACTGCATTCATGGGATCTGGACTGAAATCATACTTCAGATGGATTGTCATGCAATTTTGTCTTACGAAAGGGAGGATATCATGAAATGTTTTATTTTATTGAGTTACCGGCATATTTTAAGTGCTTGCCAGTATTTTACTTCTATTTAATGTGGTACCAAACAATTTGACTTAAATTAATTTGGCTCGTTAAATTTTCGTTAAATTTTGACAAAATCTTTTCTTTGACCATGCATGGTCATGATAGTGTCCCTTTGAAGTATGTGACAAAAATATAAAACTTTCTAGAAAATTGAACAACACACTTTATTGGAAAAAATTCATTGGAGATATATAGAAGTTTGATAAACACTAGGTTTGATCATTGAGTAGCTTAATATTTCCTTAACAATAGGAAATGATTAAAACATTCAGCTGATTTTTACAGTTCTCTCCCTGTAGTGTTAAGAACCACCTTAAGATGTTTACAAGTACTAAATGGTACAATTAACATTTGACTTTGACTTTAATCATTTACAAATGCAAATTAGCTTATGATGAAATATATGTTTTTTTGTTGTATTATATACTTGCCTTACAAAAATATTTCTAATTATAAATATAAAAAAGTGCACGCTACATAAAGCAGCATTTCACTGTTATACACATACTTTTCAAGAATGTTAACATATATTCCAAACATTTTAGATACACTCACACTTTCTTTGCATATGATCATGAATCCACATGAAAGACATACTTAGTAAATAATTTCAGGAACAGTATTTCACAGCAATATATTGTCCTAAAGACCTGACAAAGTTTCATATCCAGGAGGGAGAGGGGGGGGGGGTTCCTTGAGGTTGGAACCCCCCATTTTTTTTTGAACAATCAATGCATTTGAATGAGAGAATTGTTATGAATTAACCGCAATACAGAGACACTTACTTGTTGTTAACGTAACATATTGTAACATCACATGTTTATTACATCTTTGTATATCATAACGTCTTCATGTAGAATAGTAAACAGTTGAAATCTATACACTTCTTTATATTTACACTACAAAGCAAAGTACTACCACTAATCCTATACATTGGTGCCGTGACTTATAATGGAGAAACTCAGAGCAATTCGTGGTGGACACAGAAGCGCTGTCACAAGACTAATCAACAGGACCAAAGAAAAAAATTGCGGACAATGACATCGAAAATCAAGTCCGTCATTTACCCTCAGTAGCATTAAATCATTTTACGACAGATTAGAAGCCAATACTAGGGGACTTGAATCTCTAGGTCAGACGTAAGACACATATGGATCCCTTCTTGTTCCCATTATTTTCGGGAAACTACCCGAAATGAGGAAAAACTGAACACAGGAACATGGAAAAAATAGTTGGAATATAATATCGCTATTGAAGCTTTATCAAAGGAGATGCATGTTCAGGAAGCAGGAAATTTCAAAATGTCAGACACTTTGACACCTACCGCATCATTCCATATTGGAGCAACCCAAAGCTACAGCACAAGCATACAGCCATACAGCCATACAGCAATACAGAGAAAATTAGAAAAAGTACAAATAAGGTAAAATTATGTGTTTATTGCCCAGAACCACATTTTGCATCAGAGTGCACAAAAGTAGCTACGAATGAAAAGAGCTATGCGTTTATCAAACAGAAAAATCTTTGTTTTAACTGCTTTGGAAGTCACAAAATTTCAGAGTGTACGTCTTAATATACATGTCGTAATTGCAACAGAAAGCATCACACAAGCTTATGTTATAACAAACAACACACAGAGAACCAAACAACAACACAATCCAGTGCAGATGTAAATACTAGAACTATAAATGATGAAGAAGAAACACACACAGCTACAGTTTACACCTCGTATGAAAATACCGTTAAACAGAAAACCGAAGTACTCTTGAAAACAGCTGTATCACAAGTTTCAGTAGGTAAAAATTCTGTTGTAACAAATATTCTTTTAGACGAAGGGTCACAAAAATCTTTTATCACCGAGGATCTAGCAAAACAGTTACAATTAAAACCATGTGGAATGAGTACTCTCAATCTTGCTGCCTTTGGAGAAACTAATAGTAATGTAAGAAACCTAGAAAAAGCAGTTGTTCGTTTGGAGACTAAACATGGAGGTGAATTAGAAATGGAAGTACTCATAGAACCAACAATCGCCGCACCGCTATCAAATCATTCCCATTACGAAGCGTTAAAGATGCCATATCTTCAAGGTATAGAATTAGCCCATCCAGAGACATATATACACATATATATGTCTCTGGTCCATCCTATGAGTAAGGATGAACATTTTGAAATAGCTATGTTGATTCAGAGACATATATACGTATATATGTCTCTGGTTGATTGGAGCAGATTACTACTGGGACATCGATATACTACGAGGAATGGGTCCCACTGCAGTTGCATCAAAACTGGGATATTTATTGTCTGGACCAATGCCAACAATAAAAGACTCGACAGTACCAGCTGCTTCTACCTTGAATTTATTGGCACACCACAAGAAGGAAGAGGCAGATCTGGAGCTATTTTGGAAATTGGAATCTAAAAGATTAACGCGTGAGGACAAACACTACTAATTATATAAGTGACATACAAGTCAAATACATCACATCGAGATAATCACTATAAAACAACATTACCATGTAAAGAAAATTTGCTTGAGCTACTGAGGAACTATAACGTGACCGAGAACAGAACATCGAAAATGATGAGGGGACAATCAATGCATTTGAATGAGAGCATTGTTAAGAATTAACCGCAATACAGAGACACTTAATTACTTGTTGTTAACGTAACGTATTGTAACATCACATGTTTATTACATCTTTGTATATCATAACGTCTTCATTATGTAGAATAGTAAATAGTTGAAATCTATACACGTCTTTATATTTACACAACAAAGCGAAGTACTACCACTAATCCCATACAAGCATATAGTTGGAACCCCCCCTTTTTGAAATGGCTGGATTCGCCCCTGAGTTAATCTGGCGAACAATATTTCATTGGGACATTATATTATGTACCAATTGCCATCATTTGATGTCTTTCCACGTTCTAAACTTTAAAAACATCTTCTCCGAAATCAGGATCAATTAAAGGGGCACTAGCTACGAGATATATAAAAAAACCAAAGTATGATTTTTTTTTTGTTCAATCATTAATCATGTTAATGAAAGTGAAATAGTGAAATAATAATTCACTTTTAGCAGCTAAATTGGTTCAATTGTGTCAAATTAAGCTAATAAAAACTGATAATGAGTTATTTACTTGCAAGTGAATAATTTGACCTCATTAACCCTTTCCTCCATCATGACGCTTTTTGACGCCACCCCCTTTACTCCATAACAAAGCTTTTTGACGCCTGTGTAGTACTTCAGTTGAAACGCTTTGACTACAAAATGCTTGCATCAAACTTAAAAAAACTTGTATCAAATATGAAAAGGAAATTCATAAGAATATCTGACTGGAATTTTATTGATGAAATATTCGTTTTTGTAATGCAGTTTATACTTTGAAACCTGATGAACTCTTTTTTATTAAAAAAATCCTATGCAAAACAAGTATGTTATAAAAAAAAATCCAAAAAATAAAGAGATATAATTACGCATGCATTGTCCGTGTATGGTTATTTAAAGGAAAAGAATATCAACATTGAAAGTGAAACAAAGGTAAATAATTTGATTAACGGATTCAATCCACAAAAATCATTCTTATTTAGGAAAAAACAAAGATAAACATTAATTTTTAATCTATAATACAAAATTTAGTAGACCTATCAAAATCCAACTGCACGAGTTGCTTAATCTATTTATCTATGTTTATGTTTACATCACTTATACATGTATGGTCATAGAAGGTCAACTTGAAATTTGATTAGGCAGCAACCATTTGATTTTCTGGGGGGGGGGGGGGGGGGCTATGGATTTTTTTCTGGACAAATTTATTTTTTCGCCTGTGGCGAAAAACAATCGTTTTTTTTTTGTGAGAAGTCGAAAAACAATTTTTCCTTTCAATTTTAGCATTACATATAGTGGCAGCTGAGGGTGAAACAAACATTTTTTTCTCACAGGATCAGAAACAAATTATTTTTTTTCTCCCAAAACTGGAAACAAACTTTTTTTTCCAAAAAAATCCATAGCCCCCCCCCAGAAAATCAAATGGTTGCTGCCTTAGATGGCGTCATTTCTAAAATTCACAGGAAATGAAGCTAAATCTTATTGAGACCATGGCCAGTAAATTGTTTATTTTATACTTTTGATAGTTTGGAAAAATGTTTTACATTGTTATAAATAAAATATGAGAATTTGAGTCAAATTGGTGAACATGAATTTGACAGCTAGTGCCCCCAACATTTCAACCAAACTTGGCAGAATAGACATAATGTTTCTTTGCTCCTTCAAATCAAACAACATGACTTAGTAACCATGTTTAAATATTAAACTTTCAAGGTTTAAAGTGCAAGCAATTGTCTAATATCTTGAATCATCATGATCATAAAGTAGAGAAATCTGATGGGATAAAAAAATTATAAGAGCTATTGTTTTCTATTGCAGTTCTTACATGTAGTTCACTATGCTGTGGCAATAAAGAAATTCAGTAGATGTCCATCAGCTGTTTCGAGAGGATTAATAGCAAATGAGACTTGCCCAAGAGCTCCTAAGCATTATCACTGTCTTGAGATTGTACAATCTAAAGACTTCCTGCAAATATGCATAGGACCAGAACGTATTGAAGAAGGTATAGAAGAAATTAGAACATAGAAAACTTGAAATTTGAAAAGATTTTTCCAGAATTGTTTGAAAGAATAATTCTCTCAGATGTTTTATCATGTTTATAGAGAAAATAATTCTTTTTAGATCAATTAACAAGGATGTCTGTCCTTTTATTACATATATGTATATTACAATACAATACAAATTTTATTTACTAATCTTTTTATATGACCATTAAAACAGTGTGTTCGCATAATGCTATCATGTAATGGTCATCTTTTAGGAATTAGGGATCAAAAGGGGGCCAAAAACAAGTGTTTTTGTAATATTTTGACAAAAACTTGTGTGCTAGTGTATTGATCTCTCTGAATTTGTACTGCAAGGGTCTCTCAAAGGGAGGCTAGGATTGAGTTTGGGGTAATTGCTAGATTAATTTGTTGACATTGATAGATAAGTTGCAGATTTATATTACTTTTCGACAAATGCAAGAAAAAACATTTGGAACTATATATATGATCATAATTTTAAAATAGATATAACATCATATTTTTAAATTTTAGAGAACTATTTTTGCTGTTTACATTTCTGGTTCATTGAAATAAGTTTGAATTATTTCCCTTTGAAAAGAAATGTTAAATTAATAAATATTTCATCCAAAATAGAATTCTTGGGGTTCTTTGATATCCTGATTTTAACAATGTACTTAGATTTTACGTAGTTGACCACAAATTGTAAATGTCCTATTTCAATTTTTTCTGTTCTTTGACCACATTCATTATGTGTCACAAACCTATATATAGCTATGCTGTATCAAATATTCAATCAAAATCAAAATTCAAAGCCATTTTAAGCTTGAATGTTGTGTCCATAATTGCTCAGTTAATCAGAGTATTGACATCTGCAGGAAAATCAGGTTAGCAGTCACTCTGACAGCCTATTGTTATGATATAACACAAACAAGTTATGGCTTTTAGCCCCTTTGTTCTATTAAAAGCTACTAGACACGAAATTGCAGGCATTTAGAGTGTAATTGAAAAGTATGGTAACTGTTATAGGATGAAATTTCGTAAAAGATTTTATAACTGGAGAATTTCAGGAAAAGTATCAAAATTGATAGGTAGTTTGAGACAGGACAATTTTTTTAGCCCTTCCCCCTTTTTTTTAAGTCCCTTATTTTTTGTTTTCTGTTTTATTTTATACTATATACTATAAATAAAGTGTATTTGCTATTTTAAACAATATAAATATCATTTCCAAGTCTATTATCCACAGTCATCACTAATATATTATATAAAGAACATACATATTTTATGAAAATTATGTGTAATTTTAAACAGTCCTAAACGGAAGTCTTGTCTATGACATAATAGTCTGTCCAATGACGGACACAATACTTGGACGCCTTTATTTCATGTTCTTTCCAAAGTAACCCAAACTAAATAATCATAAGCCGATGAAGAATGTCACAATGCATGGTATCTATAGGACACAAGGTCATAAAGATTATTTTATTGTGGAAGGAAGAGAAGTGACACACAAAATGAGGTCTTCTCATTTAATAGTATAGATGAAAGTTTCAGTTTCTTTAAAACTTCTTCCTCTTTACACCATGTACACAGTGCATAATTTTGTTTATCAAATTAAAACATGTTTGAATTTTGAAATAATATTTCATCATTTCATGTAACATGCAGTTTGGTTCAATTATGCTGTGTAGCTGTTTCTGATCAGCAGCTTACTACAGTTACAAATAAGCTGTATACGAGGCTTTGGTCATTTTGCTACAGGAAAGCAATCTTGTATATTCATTTTAGTTATTTATATTTACATTTTTTATAGGACAATATCCTGTGTTTCAAGACAGTACAGCAAAATTTATATTTCCAAAGACATGTGTGTCAAGCAGATACCAACCAAGGCCATTGTTTACTTATGAAAGAAATGAATGTTTGTATGAAAAGTCATCTTGTACGGAGGAAGGACAGATTATTTTCCGTAATGGATCTGCTACAGATGACAGAACTTGTCGTTGTGATTATACCAAAGGCTATGCATTTATTTCCACACCAGTTAACAAATGTTATTGTGTTCCATCAAAAGAAGATTGTTCCTGCTACAAGATAGAATGCTTAAAAAAAAGTGAAGTTTTAAATGCAGGTATTTGAGATTTAGCTTTAGTTACACATGTATAACTTGCAAATTGGCATTGGTATTACATTGTTTAATATAACTGGCATATGTATCAAAATAACAAATTGATGTACAATGTATGATACAAGAACCTTTTTTGCACCCAGGTGAAGATAAACTATTTTTTTTAAACTATACTGATACATTGTGATACATATATGTTGACACTTTGCTTTTCTTCCAGTTAACATTACATACAGTCTGTAGTTAATTTTTTTTTAAATATTTATTTGATTCATAAACTATCCTGGATTTAAACCAAACTTGGACAGATGCTTCTTACAATTAAAAGATAGTACAGAGAGGAATATTTTTCTTCATTTTTACCTCAGTTTTGTTGGGGCTGCGATTAACAGCAAAATTAGGCGAGATACTTGGTTCAGCGGAACACTCACGATTTTTTTCAATTCCATGCTCTAACTTCAGTTTGCCTCAACCAAATGTTCAAAACTTATATACAATACTTTTAACCACAAAACCAAGATCAAGTTTGATATTTGGTGTCTTCATTTTACTGTTACTAGAACACACCCGCGAAATCGCGGCAGAGGCGGATTTAGGGGGGGGGGGCAGGGGGTCCGGGCCCCCCCTTTTTGGGAAAAAATTTGGTTGCTTATATAGGGAATCACTGAAGCGTGACTGGAGCGGGCCCCCTCTTAGGTCAGTCAGTGGGCCCCTACTTGTGAAAATTTCTGGATCCGCCACTGCGCGGGCATTCAAAGCGTAGTTTAAAGTATGTAAAGTGTTGTTGGAAGAATTTTGTAAAATATTTAATGACTGGAGAATTTCAGCAAAAGTATCATAAGTCATAGGTTATTGGGGACAGGAAAATGCTTTTTTTTATCCCTCCTCCTTTATTTCCAATATTCCCATTTTTTGGTTTTCTATCAATTTCAATATGAACATACATTTAGTATGTTATGAACATTCAAGTAAGGAGCCTGTAATTCAGTGGTTGTTGTTTGTTTATGTGTTACATATTTGTTTTTCGTTCATTTTTTTGTACATAAATAAGGCCGCTAGTTTTCTGGTTTGAATTGTTTTACATTGTCAGTTCGGGGCCTTTTAAAGCTGAGTATGGGCTTTGCTCGTTGTTGAAGGTCGTATGGGCTTTGCTCGTTGTTGAAGGTCGTACGGTAACCTATAATTGTTAATATCTGTGTCATATATTGGTCTCTTGTGGAGAGTTGTCTCAACATGGCAATCATACCACATCTTCTTTTTTTGTAATCAATGATTTTTGTAAAAGATTTAATGACTGGAGAATTTCAGAAAAGGTATCAAAAGTTCACATGAATATTTTTAGCGCTTATCTGTATATTATGAACATTCATTACTATATAGTGTACATGTATTTACTTTACTAATCGATCCATAGTGGTCATTGATATAGTATACAGACCCTCTCTATTTAATAAACTCTGTGACTGCCGTGGATAGTAAACTTGAAAATGATAGCAGATAGAATTCTGAAAATACACTTTATTCTTTGTATATGTACGGTCAAAGTATACAGAAAAACGCAAACCGGAAGTCTAATCTTACTTAAAATTTCGTTCAATGACAGGACAATATCCGGATGCCCTTTTTCTCGTTTTTCTCCAAAAATAAGTCAATCTGAATAATCATATGAATGGATGACAAATGGCACTACGCACTGTACCTATAGGACACAGAGGCGTGTTGATCAATTAATTGTGGAAAGAAGAGAAGCGACACCCAAAATGAGGTCTTCTCGTTTAATAGTATAGATGGTTAGGGTAATGCCCAGTAACAAATGGAAAAAAAATCTTTAAAATCACAGGCCCTAGATATATGACATGGGCATATAAAGAAATAAACAGCTTATTCTATATATATTGAATCGATTTTGGGGGTTTTGGTCCTAACAGTTAGTTTAGGAATTAGGGGCCAAAAAAGGGCACAAATAAGCATTTTTCTTGGTTTTTGCACAATACCTTTAGTATAAGTAAATAGAAATCTATGAAAATAGACCACAAAAGGAAGGTAGGGATTGATTTTAGGAGTTTTGGTCTCAACAGTTTAGGAATTAGGGTCCAAAAGGGTCCAAATTAAACAAATTTAAACATTTAAAATTGAATTATTAGGGTTCTTTAATATGCTCAATCTAACCGTGCGTTTAGATTCTTAATTTTTGGTCCTGTTTTCAAATTGGTCTACTTTAAGGTCAAAAGGGTCCAAAATTAAACTTTGTTTGATTTTAACAAAAACTGAATATATGCGGTTATATGATATGCTGAATCTAACCATGTATTTAGATTTTTGATACTTTGGCCCCTGTATCAATTGGTCCACATTGAGTTCTAAAGGGTCCAAAATTGAACTTTATTTGATATCATCAAAAATTGAATTCTAATGGACCTTTGATATGCTGAATTTAACCATGTATTTAAATTTTGGATATTGGACCATAATCATGATAATAGGTATATGTCCAATTTAGATTTTTTAAGTTCTTAGACCGCATACATTCTGTGTCAGAAACCTATTCTCTGTCATCTTTTACTGACAATCCAAATTCAGAGCTGTATCAAGCTAGAATGTTGTGTCAATACCTGCCCAACTGTTCAGGGTTTGACCTCTGCGGTTGTTTTTGTTTATTATTATTATTTTGTTATATTATGTTTATTAAATGGCTTCATTTCTGAGATGTCAATATACCACTTAGTGTATTTGCAAGTGAATAGGAACACATTCCCTCTTTCATCAACACATCTTATGATTGAGTAATACCTGCCACATCAGCTCCTGCCCAAAAGCAAAGTGTTCAGACCAGAGAGATGCAGACTAAATGACAAAACCTTAAAAAAATACTAATGATGATCACATGCAATGCTAAAATTATGTTGTAAGCTTTGATGAATATTTGACACATGCTATATATTCATGAAATATATTGTTTAAAAAAAGTTATGAAGAAATGTAATGTGTAATTTAATTAATTACTTTAGTAAAATAATTATAATTTAATTGATTACATTTCAAAAACTGTGTAATGTGTAATTAATTAGTGTAATTGACCATTTTTGCAATGTAATGTGTAATTCAATTAATTACATTCCAATGTAATTGACCCCAAGTCTGAGTTGGGTATAGGTAGAGTAACTGAAACCACATATATTTTTAATTGGCACAAGAGGAAAAAAAAACAAGTGGTCAGGTTTAGAATTTTAATAGTTAGGAATAACATGAATAAGTGTAATGTATTCATCATTCATTAACTTTTTTTGGGGTTCTTTTCAGATTATATGTGTTCTACAGTCAAAGTTAATGAAACTTGCCCAGTTATTAACAGGTTTGTATCTAAATATCTTACTATCTTCTATTGCAACTTTCAGGATGGGTCACGTTGTTGTATTACTTTATCTCATAGTATAATTGTATAATTGAATAAATGTATAGGCATTGAAATCATGTGGTGTGTATTAATTTGGACTTTTTTGTTTAAATTAGCAGGGGTGATTAACAATAAACTCATCATAGATACCAGGATTAAAATTATATATTTTAGCCAGACACACGTTTCGTCTTCAAAAGACTCATCAGTGACGCTCGAATCAAAGAATGTTCTAAAGGCCAAATATAGTACGAAGTTGAAGAGCATTGAGGACCAAAAATTCCTAAAAGTCCCGCCAAATACAGCTAAGGTAATCTATTCCTGAGGTAAAAAAGCCTTAGTTTTTCAAAAATTCAAAGTTTTGTTTACAGTTAATTTATAATTATGAACATATCAATGATAACTCAAGTCAGCACAGAAGTGCTGACTACTGGGCTTGTGATACCCTCGGGGAAATAAATCTCCACCAGCAGTGGCATCTACCCAGTGGTTCACATGAATACCGGTTACAATGAGGTCGACTAATTCACTTGCAAGTGAATGAGTCAAAAATTATGTTTAATCGCTTATTTTAACAAAATTAAAGCAAATTGATTGCTAAAAGCAAATTATTATTTCATTATTCCAATTTGATTAATGATTGATCTTAAAAAATCATACTTTATTTTTTTTTATATATCGTAGCTAGTGCCCCTTTAAGATATTATTTCAGTTTTAGCATTTATCAAATATTAATAAGGGATACGGTATTTCTCATTTCTCTCTTTTTCTTGTATACATTTTATTATTATAAGGCAGAAATATCTTTGATATATTTAATTTTCAGATGCTGGTGTCACCAAACAAGACTAGCATGACAAGAGCAACACATTTTTTTTGATAAACTAAATTGCATACTTATATTTACAAATGATTTATATATACATATATAATGAATTCTTATATAAAACATAAATAGGAAATGGAAATGTCATAAAAGTTATATATCAACCTAACAGTGTTAGAGTAGAGCTGATTCTTAATTTCCTCCCCAAACATTTCCAAAAGGGGCTGAAACTGTACTTTTCACTTATCAATACCACAATTTATGTTTGACATAGAAAAACTTAGTTAAAGTAATCAATGGTAATTAATCTACACAAAAATCTGAAAATACTGTTAGCAGGAAGATAGAGAAACATAATAAACCTCAAACCAAATTCATTAAATACTGCTTTAACCTGTTATTTTTTTTATGGCCCTGCAACATAGTTGTTGGGCTATATTGTTTTACCCTTATCCGTCATTCTATAACAAACTATTACACACATTTATTTTTCTAATCACCTTCAGATTGGGCTGATATATGTGAGTCTACAATGATGAGTTACTGATCAAGTTTATGTTTCATTCTGCTATATGCTATCGTGTTAGATCTGCAGTACATCTACTTCTTGTTTGCTGATAGTATAAAATTAAACTACTCATTGATCACTTAAATTTTATCAAACTAATATTTGTCTTGAAAGCTGGATTCTATCCATGCATGTTTGTGTCCACAATTGTTGTTGAAATAGTAGATTTTCAACTTTTTTAGAAGGTGTCAATTGTGTCTAGGAACATGGAAATACTGGGCATCTATTTTTCTGGGCATTGGTCCGTTTGCCCGTCTGTTCTTGTTTCTGCTCTCACAGGTACAATTCTTGCCAGATTTTTATAAAACCTAAACTATAGGTTAATATGACTAATATCTTGGACAAGTTTTAAAATGGTGGACGTTTCACTTTTTTTTTTTAAGAGCTATGCCCTTAGAAATACTAAATCTATGGATTGTTAGCGCTCTCAAGGGTACAATTTTTGCCAGATTTTTATAAAACTTATTCTATATGTTATTATCATCAATATCTCGCACAAGTTCTAAAATGGTGGAAAAACATCTGTTTTAAAAGAGTTATGTCCCTTGGAAATATAAATTTATGGAAAATGTCCTTGTTAGCGCTCTCATAGGTACAATTTTTGCCAGATTTTTATAAAACTAATACTTTAGGCTAATAGCAGCAATATCCAGCACAAATTCTAAAATGGTTGACAATCAACTTTTTTAGAAGAGATATTTGACTTTTGAAATATTAAATTTACGGGAAATGGCCTCGTAAGCGCTCTCACAAGAACAGTTCTTGCAAGATTTTTATAAAACTTATACTGTAGGTTTATACCAGCAATATCTCAGACAAGTTCTAAATGGTACGATCGAATTTAAAAAAAAAGTTGTTTATAGGTATTTTGTTGGCGTCTTCTTCGTAGTCGTCGTCGTCAGTGTCCTCCGAAGACAGATGGTTTCCAGATAATAAATTTAGTATGAGTGAATAGAAATCAATAGAATTTTAACACAAAGTTAAGAACCACTAAATGAAGGTTGGGATTGATTTTAGGGGTTATGGTCCCAACTGTTTAGAATAAGGGGCTAAAAAAGGGGCCCAAATAAGCATTTTTTGTAGTTTTCAGACAACAACTTGTGTTAAAGTGTATGAATCTCTCTGGAATTATACCACAAGTTTCAATACAACAGAGGGATGGTTAGGATTGACAAGGGGGGGGGGGGTTATGGCTCAAACCATAGAGGAATAAGAGGCAAAAATGGGGGGAAACAAGTTTTTTTTCTGGTTAAAGGGCAATTAAGAAAATTTACAGCAGTCTAAGGGAGGTAATCCAATCCCAATTCAAAACAACAATGTTTGATTACTTCCCTTACACTGCTTGTAAATTGTGTCTTAAGAAAATGATGATTGTCTTGATGTGATCATCTGTCAATTTATTTTTAAAAATAACTATTAATTAATATTAATTTTAGTCATGACTAAGTATGTCATTTTATATTTTAAGACTTGTATGATGTATTTAAAAGGGTTATTTTAGTTGCAAACTTTATTAGAATTTGAATTGAGATTATGACTATAACCTAAGGGAATGCATTTTTTTTTGGAATAAGGGAAAGGGGAAGGTGAACAAAAATTTGGGGGAGGGGGGGGGGGGTAGGTAAATAAGAATTGGGGGGAGGCTATTTTTTCTAATTTCAGATTTCAAAAATAAAAAATAAAATTTCCCCATTTATTTTTTGGGGGGGAGGTAATATTCAACAGGATAGTGTATTGCACAAAAGCAAAAAACTTTTATTAATGGGGGGGGGGGGGGGGGTCAATTTGCAACAGCATAGTGTATTGCACAAAAGCAAAAATTTGAAAATAAATTCAAATCATATAACCAATTTTTAAGTTCTTTAACTACAGTTATTCTGAGGCAGAAACCTCTTAGGTGTCAAATTTTTAATTACAATCCAAATTCAAACCTGTATCAAGCATGAATATTGTGTCCATTCTGGCTCCAGCTTTTCAGGGTTGGACATCTGCGGTCGTATCAAACTGCGCTCATGGAAGCAATTTATTTTTAAATGAGTTATGCCTTTTGGATATATTAAATAAGTGCAAAGCAGGGGACATTGGAACTCTTTTATTATAAATTATAAAACGCTAATGGTTTTCATCAAAAATCAATATGTTATCTGTTTGCAGCACAGAATATCCGGATATCCCCAAGAAGAAAATCAACAATACAGATATAAATACAGTTTTGTTCGGTTTGTATTTATAATTTAAAGTTTTATCTTATACTTCCCCTCAATTTATGGTATATATCAAACTGAAATTAATTTTGATATATTCTAGACACTCTTATTGAACACATGTTCATGTTGAAGGAAATATGGAAACAATTCATTTACAGGTGGAAAGGAGTTGGTTTATATAACTGTTAACTATTGTGTTAAACACAATACTGATAACTTGTGATCTTACAAATTATTTTATCATACTGAACAACACAGAATATACATTGTTATCATAACCTAAAAGTTAATAACTTATAATTTTTACAGTACTTTAAAAATAGCATTAAAGGAGTAGGTTTCGATAAGGCCCTAAAATTGCCCTCTTTTTTACCTTCAATTTAAAATTAGTATTTATTGACCCATATCATAATGAATCATAGCTAATACATTGACTAGATAAGAAATAAGTTTTACTGTTGAGAATTTACGTTTCTGCATTCTACTTATGACGTCACAAACAGTACTCATTTTTATTTTTCACAAAAAATCAATGAAAATTGATAAAATTTGCATTGATTATTAGACAGGAAACATAGAGCGCATACATCGACAAAAAAGTTCTTTGAACACAATGTTTGTAATGACATTTTACATGTTAAACTTGAATATCTAGTTTGTCGACGCCTGCGCTCTATGTTTCCTTGTCCTAAATTTGGATGAAATCTGGCAAATTTTGTCAAATTTCGTCAAAATCTCTTATTTTGACCTTATTTGGATGTACAATGCTAGAGTGACTTATAAAACAACCTTATGCTTATCATACAATTAGCAGATCCAAAATATTTTTAACCAGATGCTAATTTTGACAATTAATGTCTGTCTCTTAAGTAATGATGGAAGCAAAATAATTGAAAATCAAAAAACTTATTGCAAAAGTTTGAAGAGCTGATAAAACCAATAAATTTTAATTCATTTTAGATAATCAAAGAAGGAAAAATCTCAAATTATTGATCACAACTTTTATTGTTCTGATTATCCTGTTGCCAACCATATACATCATTTGTAAGTATTTGTATATGTTTGTTGCTTGCTTTAACAATGTTGACCATTAAATATTGGTGGGGTTTGGTAGCATCTATTGGCCATTCAGATATCCTCTGAATCAAGTTTCTCGGAACGCCTTGAAATTTTCAATCATTTAAACAGGTAGTGATCTTTGTCTTGCATATAGACCCTCTGTAAATAGACTACCATGTGACATTGTATAATTCAAAGATCAAAGTAATAAAGACTAGAATCTGTTACATATTTCAACCTATTTGCTATTTAACAGAACAGATGCCTTTTGGTGTAAATGTTTATTTTAAAAGTACATGTATCAAGTGTAAAAGACACAATTATATAATTCAGGTTTTGAGACTGTCCCTGTACACTTTGTATGTGTAGTTTAAAAATACACTTGCTGAAACTGCTATTGTGCATTGTGTGAGTAAACCTTGGAAAAGTATAAGTAGTTGTTCATGCAGTATATTATGTTCAAGAATAAACTGAATAATTCTGAACGTTTACCATGGGATATTTTGTATTTCCACCATATCCTAAGCAAATGTCAGAATGCAAAAAGAAAATTCATGGAGCAATATTTCTGTTAAAAATATTTATCTTAGGTCAAAAACACATTGATCAGAAAATGGAAAGAAAATTGAACAGAACACTATTCCTGTCCAAAATATTCAATTTCATTTACTGATACTAGCATAATATTGGAATAATTCATTTAAAGATTAATCAAACTAACAAAACATTTATGTTAAGATACAGAATTGACTTTAATTAAAAGCTATGTTTGAATTAAAATTGATTAATGCTTGCTTTTTCAGGGTATGAATATGTTGAACGAATGTCCAGTTGTATGTATTCGTGTTTAAACCAGCAATATCATGAATATAGTGGTAAGTTTATGACATCAATAGTTCCTATTATAAAGGTATATATTTTCTAAATGGCTTTTTTAAAATCCATGTGATGTTTTGTTTTTAAGTCCCATCTTAGTTTGATGCTTCCTGCACTCTTCTATAGCATCATCTGCACATGTAAAATCTAACTTGGCATTAATGAGAGACAGACTGAAAACCTTTAATGTGGTTGGATAGATAGAGAACAAATATATGGACCCCTTTTAGCATTTTCTTATTGGCCTTAAGGTCTTTAAGGTAACACGATACCGAATGGCATATCTCCCGATTCCAAATTTTTTGGCACACGTGTTCTTTGAATCGAGTTACATTGGAATATGTAGTAAAAAATGGGGGTCACTATTTTTGTTTTCTTGGAATTTCACAAGAAAACGTCAATTTTGGAGACAAATTTACATAGGTATAGAGGGCAAATGCCTATTTTTCGGCTTACTTTTATAGATTTGCCAATGAATGGCTATGTTCTTATATGTTCTCAAAAAACTAACATAATATCAAGGATTGCAAGCTGAATGCATACACGTATAGAAAATCATATGTCACCATCCTTGTTTTTGAGATAAATGGCTTCAAAGTTGATGGATACCCTTAGAATTTGACCGAAAACGTGTGACGTTCTTGAATACAGAAGGTAAAGTGATTCCTACTCAGAGATATAGAAAATAAAATATGTGTTGGGATCTGAATGGTGTTTATTTTATTTTCATTTCCTGTGTGGGGTTTCTTAAATTCCCTAGTAATGCAATATAAAATTCTACTGATACTTATTTCGTCCTGCACATTGAAATGTCACTCACATGAATTAACATTAATCTCGTCTGATTTTCACACCAAACGAGCATATACTTGAAACTTGCTTGAACTGGTTGATTCCACGTGAATCTTATGATAATAATTCATGAATAAATCACCAGAATTTGGTACACGTTAAATTTACGTAAATTTTTAAAATAAGATTATTCCAATAATATTTTTATTCTGAGATTTAATTAAAATCATGAAAAAACCTTCATATTTTTGTAAAGTACACGTGAAAATAACATGAAATTTTTACGTGTGATTCAGTGAATTACTGAGTTTTTTTTTAACTCCATCAATGTCACCAATGGTGGTATCATTGCTTCACCCATGCAGATATAGAGTATACTTTAAAAATTTGATTCAGTTAACAGTTGCTCAGTTTTTGATGGTCGTTAAATGTTCAGTGGCAAATAGTTCATGCATTTTCGGGACGATACATTACAATTTTGAAAACAGTTGTTTATAAAAGACACATTTGATGCACCAGTCAAAAAAGGTTTAACATTCTGTTTGTTGTGAAATCTATGAGAGAAAATAATGATCCTGAAAAAATACATTCTAAAAAATGAAATAACAAACTCAAAGAAAAATTCAAAACTTATATTCTTGACTTTCTACGTATATTCGTATAGTGTACTCTGTGTGGTGTAAATTTTTATATGCGAGTTGGTTGCTTAGCAAGTTGGACAAACATTGTAAAATGTATGCAAAATTTCACAAAGTTCAACAGTCTGTCATTTGTGGAAAATTATTTACAAAACAAATCTTGAGATTATATATGCATTCTTTAAAGTAAAAAAAACTGCGAAATATAAAAGTTCCAGCTTGAAATTCCACATGTTGGAGATGTAAGCCGGAGTATGTACTCTGCGTGCCTTCTGTATTTGATTAAAATGCCTATTCCAGCAATTTGCCATGAACAAAAAATACAGAAAATCCAGACAGTGGCGGATCCAGGAATTTTCGTAAGTGGGGGCCCACTGACTGCCTAAGAGGGGCCCGCTCAAGTCACGCTTCAATTATTTCCTATAAAAGCAACAAAATTTTTCCCCAAAAAAGGGGGGGGGGGCTCCCTGGGACCTCTCCCTAAATCCGCCTCTGCCAGACGATATGTCACATTGTGCACCTTTAATATGAGTAGTAACACCAGGTTCATAATTTAAACCTGAAGCAAAAAGACTACGAAGTATGGGATTGACGATCAACCGGACATGGGTGAAACTATATGATGATACATGCTCTACTAGGATTTTGGCGACAAAACATATTTTTGATTATCATCAATATGCAGTTCATATAATGGAAAGGTAATTTGGAGATCGAAAATGAAGCAGCAATGTAAGCAAGCTGACATTTCCGTCATTTTGTCTTTGATGGAAAGTTGATTAATTGGCAATTTTACCTCACTTCCTTATTTCATTATGGTTTGAATTTTCTCCAGAAGAACAAAAGTTATAAGACTTAAACAAATATGTACTAAGAGACTGAAATGTAACTGTGATAATTATACTCCACATACTTATTTAAACTCTCCAATTTAGGGGCCTAACGTTCACTAAACTGGCTACAAATTAGAAATAAAAAGATACTCGTCCAATTAGCATTAATCACAATTTGCTTGATGTCTTTGGTTTTGATGTCGTTAAATGTCCATATGTTGCTTTCTTATTAAGTGCATATCCCATATCTCCATTTATCAATCTAACAGAAAACTGTTGTACATATTACATATTCCATATACTTTTTCTTTGTATTTGTACGTTTACAAATAAAGTCTCATGTTACCCAACTTCCATAATGAGCAAGCAGTAACGTAGATAATTCTTTGTGCCGAAATGTTCGTAAAACTTTGTTGATTTCTTTGAAAAAAATAAGAGTCAATGATCTAAATTTTAACAACTAAAGTTTCAAGTGACGGTTGTAAATTGTAGGATTGATTGCTGGTTTCTTAAAGTCCAGTGGCAAATATTTTATGCATGTTCAGGACGAGAACAAGTTTACAATAAATAATACATCCTACACAGCCAAATGGACGCCCCACTTTGGAAGCATTTTACTGCCGGTCGAAAAAAGACCAAGAGACCATATTTCTATCTCTAGTCACCCTTGGGTGTAAATTGAAGGATATACACAAATATAAAAATTATGTACATTGTCAGAAATATAAAATGTACATCTATATATAAATAGTATATTTATCCACACAAAGAAATACATACAGTTCTTTTTTTCACATGTATATAGATCTACATGAACGTTGCATACTTGTTCTAAAAACTCCTTATAAGACTGTGAAACTCCTCGGGCTTTTCCCGTCGCCTAGTATGTGAGCAATATGTCGCTCAGGACCTAAAAAGGCAACTATGTTAGTTCTCTTCCAGTCGTTTTGTCTCCGAACTTGTACATGTATATTATTTCCAACTTTAATCACTAAAAAAAAAAAAAAACACACTCCCACCGAATACCCATGCAAGCGTAAATTAACACAAATATAAAATCTAAATGATTTCAAGAATTAGCTATTTCAGTCTCTTTCTGTCGTTTGAATAATAATTAGTCAGTCGTTTGCTTGTAAATTTCGAGAGAAAAATTTGTAATGAAACCAGTCTGATTAGAGCCAGTCCCGACTATCAACTTGCGTTTATAGACGCAAGTGGATACTTGGGGCTGGCTTTAATCAAACTGTAAAGGGACCTGTAGCATTGGTCTATAGGATTACAAATCTAGCACTTTATTTTTAAAATGTTTCCGAAACTATATCGGATTTACTCTGTACAAACCAATGAATATCAGAGACTGTTTACACTGGAACACAGAGAAAGTTATACGGCAAAATTACCAAATTAAACCCTGTTTTTACATTCGATACTAACAAACTATTGTCTATATGAGTTTCAAAGTCTGTTTGTATTGTGCTTTTTTGTCTTATTCTATCCGTATTTTCATCCAAATAAATTTCCTTTGTCCATTTTGTTTGAGCGGTGTTTTAAACGACCACTTTAACACGAATTAATAGATGTACAATTGCCTGTATTTTTACACATAATACCAAGTTTTTATAGATTAGATTCCTAGTTTCAAAACAAAAAAGGGAGCGATACGGCGTGCATGAAGAATAAGTATTGCAAAAATAAACCAAGAATATTAAAATAAAGTAATACATGTAAAATACAGTCTATTATGCATCGGAACATATATAGATAAATCGTGCTTAAATTTCAAAGAAACAGAATATTTAAAAGTAAAGTAATACATTTTTAAAGATTAACAATGAGTAGTAGAATTGCCGGAAAACGATAAAGCAAATTAGTTAACCGTTATATATTGCATCAAAACTCTCTGCACTCTGCATCTATAATAAGTTTCCGTTAAAAATGTCACATAGTATTATTTTTAATTCACTTTGTGATTGCAAAACCTGCTGCATTGGCTTGTATGTTTGAACGTTATTCAATAACGTCAGGAACGGTAACTCGTGGTGTAACGTCATTCGGTATGGTGTTACCTTAAATAATAATATATCATAAAAATAACTAAGTTATTAGTTATGAGAAATCATAGGATTTAAGAGAAAAGTATTTTCATACCCATACCAAACCCTAGTCTGGAAATTATTATAATGTTTTATGTCACATGAATAGTGTGAATAAACTTTGTAAATATTAGGTGAAAGACACCCAATTTTCATACAACCGCAAACATTTGTTTGCCTACATAAAATAAATGATGTCTTTGTCAGCAGCATCAGCACCAGCGTCGTCCTGAGACACATTTCGTTTCCAAACAATAACCTAAGTTAAAATGGATTGATCTCTATGAAATCAATACCAAAAAAGGTAGGTTGAAATTGATTTTGGGGGTTATGGCATCAACAGTTAAGGATTTAGGGGCCAAAAAGTAAAGTTTTCATAGTTTCCAACAAAAACTTGTGTGTAAGTGTATGGATCTCTTAGAAATTATAAGAAAGTTCTATGACACAAGGGCAAGGCTGAGATTGAGTTTGGGGGTAATTAGTTTTAAAAAAATTGTAAGGAGAGGATTTTTTTAATGATTTATTTTGGTTTATATTTAAATTTTCTAAAAATAGTCCTGGTCTATTGACTTTGAAAATTTTGCTTAGTTTACATGTATAAATAATTTTTTTTTTGTATTGTGTTTATTGGCAAAGATAGAACTACATATATATTAACAATAGTAAATATGTTCATAGTACATCAGCAAAATCGATACAAGTACATAAAGTTGATATTTTGAATCCTTCTATAAACATATAATATTATTAATAATAATTTTAAAAAAGAACAGAAAATCTTAATCTGAGGTAGCATGGATTGGGTATATATTTTTATTACGTGAAAGTTAACTTATAAAATCATCATTTAAATGTCCATCATTATCAATTAAATCATTTATTAGCCAGACACCCTTTTCAGTCCATTTTTTATACAGAGGGATTTGATTACCAATTTTAATTTCTTTAATATTCCAAAGATTAGATGTGATAAAATCGTATTCTTTCTTAATAGCTACTTTTGTTTGTAGTTCAGTCCAAGCATTAAAAACCTCCTGCCAGAAAGGATTTTTTACTTGTGTTCTTGGACCTACCAAGAATAATTCATTTAATTCAATTTTTTCGGTACAAGTTAGTAACTTACAATAATTATTAGTTTGTTTGATTAATATTCTTCTTATCCAAGTTAGTTTTAATCCTTTGATGTATTGTTTTAGATTTAACATGTTAAGTCCACCCAGTTCATATATTTGAGCAATTGTTTCTCTTTTAATTTTGTCTGGTTTACCATCCCAAATAAAAATTTTCCAATTGGGGATAAGTATTTGTTAGACCAGCTTTTCGTTGTTCTTTCTATCTTTTTAAATTTGGGTTCAAAATTTAGTGTTCCCATTTCTTGTAAGTCTACTGAATATCTAATACCCAAGAGCGTAAATCTGTTGGAACCCCACTCCAATCCCCACTTTACACACATTGTATCTTGGCTATATTTCCTTTTCCCAATCCAGACTACCTTTGTTTTCTCTAAATTCATCTTGAGACCAGACCATTCAGTATATAGTTCTAAAACACAAAGTGATGCATCTAAGGATTCTGGTGAACCATCTAAGATAAGTGTGGTGTCATCAGCATATTGTGATATCAAAAATTCTGAGTCTTCAATAGTAATACCTTATATATTTTCGTTTTTTCAAAGTAATATTGTAACGTTCCGGGGTTTTCTGGTCAGAATATACACCCGTAGTTACTTTTGTGGGCCTCCGGTGAAGGAAGTAATAATAAAAATCATAATGGAAGTTCGTTAATTGTATTATTTCTATTTAAACAAAATACGTTAATAATTATATACAATAAGTAATACGGCAAGGTGCATTACTTGCACTAAGATTAATAAAACAATTGCTCGGTGCAAGAAGATCTACTTGGTGCACGGCATTTAAATTCTCTGCATACTTGGTGCATTAAAATCTACTTAGTGCACTGCATTCAAATACTCAGCATATTCGGTGCATTAAATATTATCACCAAGTACTCCTACTTTGTGCACTGCATTACTTGGTGCAGCTCGGGGAAATCTACTTGGTGCGCTGCATTCAAATACTCTGCATACTCGGTGCATGGTTAGCTATCTACCCAAGCAAACAGTACATCAGCATTAAATATTTTCACCAAGCAATTTTACTTTGTGCAGCAAATCTACTTGGTGCACTGCATTATCACCAAGTGCTCTTACTTGGTGCAGCAAATTCTAGTTTAAGAGAACTAACTGCATGGAGGTTTTTGGAGAGAATCTCAACGTAAGAACTAAGGACATTCTCAGGATATTCACAGGATATACCAGGATTATCCCAGGGCCAACTCAATGTAAGCATATCTGTAAATCCTGATATCAGGATAATTTGCGCACAGGTTTATCACAGGATTTTCTACTAGGAAATTTATGTTCTGGATGGTCCCTGGATATCCCTGGAATATCCTTGTTCCAATACCGTCCCATGTTTGACCCTATCTCAGGATCAAGATATCTCAAGATTGCCCTGTGATTTTTCTCAAGATTATCCTGAGATATCCTGCACCATTTTCGCAAGGGAATTTTGTATCTTTAAGTCATGTAGTGAGTCTTCATTTGGATAAAAGCTCTGTGAAACTAAAAAAAAATCGAGTCTGGCCTGTTTTATAGGGTTTGGTTTCCTCCAAGTATATCTTCTACTTTCTGGATTTAGTTCTCTAAAGGGATCAGTTAAGTTGTAAATGTCCTTTATATCTAAAACTTTTTCCTTGGCTTTTGGATTAATTATATTTAAGTAATTAAAAGTATCAAGGTCTTGATTTTGCACTAAGTTATAATCTCCTGTCACAATGACGGTATGATTATCAAATTATTTAATTATTTCACTAACTTTATCATAAAAATCAGGGCTGTCACTATTTGGACCATATAATGTAATTAAAGTAATATTGCTATCTTCAATTTTAATATTCAATCATAATAGATTACCATTTTGATCTTTTTTACTGTGTAAAATCTTATATTCAAAATTATTATTAAATAAAAAGGCCACTCCTCTTTGATTTGAAGAAAAGGAACTAAAGACACATTCTCAACCCCATTGATTCTTAACAAATTGTTCATCTTTTTCAGAAAAGTGTGTATCTTGAAGACAATACATGCTACAATCTTTTGCTCTTAGATAGTCTAAAACATCTCTTCGCTTTTCAATTGAATTACGTCCTTGGCAGTTGTATGAGACAATCTGAATAAGATTATTTTTCATTTAGAGTATAAACGACACAAATAGCTTGGAACATAATTTATATAAAATGACAGAAAAAGTCCCACACAACTGACAATAAGTAAAGAAAAGTTAACACAATGTGTATTCAAATACTCTGCATACTCAGTGCATGGTAAGCTATTTACCGGAGCAAACAGTACATCAGCATTAGATATTTTCACCAAGCAATTTTACTTTGTGCAGCAAATCTACTTGGTGCACTGCATTATCACCAAGTGCTCTTACTTGGTGCAGAAAATTCTAGTTTAAGAGAAACTACTAACTGCATGGAGGTTTTTGGAGAGAATCTCAACGTAAGAACATGCGTTCCATATTTTATACAACGTGTGACGTAATACACAGGTTATTCATAAACAAGAACATGTAATGTTTCATTTGGCGCATTATACTGAAACTAAGTATAAACAAATACAAAATAAACAATTACACACAAATAAAGTCAATATATAGATTTAAAGAAGTTAGCATATAATATAAGGTCAAAGTCAGCTATTTCTCCTGTAAAATAGGAATCCGAACACAACAACGGACATCTGCGTGTATTGATCAAGTGTGGAACAGAGACTACAGTAAAAATACCAGCTTTCAAATCACCGGGGCGTAACAATATTCCTAAAATTTCTGCACATAACAAGAAAATGTAAGGGGATAGAGGATCCCCTTGTCTGCAACCTCTTTCAATTGTAAAAAAATCTGATAGAAAGTTATTCTGCGTTATTGCTGATTTGGTATTTGTAAAAAAAAGTTTTAACCAAATGTTTTATGGAATTTCCAAAGTTGAAAAAATCAAGAACTTGTTCTATGAAAATCCAGGATATTGTATCAAAAGCTTTTTCAAAGTCAATGAGGAGGAGAATGCCTGGGATATCATTTTTACCGAGCCTGCAACTTTTGTTGCAGAAAGCTCGACATAGGTATAGTGATCCGGCGGCGGCTACGGCGGCTACGGCGGCGGCGTTAGCTAACTTCTTAAAAGCTTTATATTTTAGAAGGTGTAAGACCTGGATGCTTCATACTTTGTATATAGATGCCTCATGTTACGAAATTTCCGTCAGTCACATATCCAATGTCCTTGACCTAATTTTCATGGTTCAGTGACCACTTGAAAAAAAAGTTCAGATTTTTTATAATATTGAATTCTCTCTTATTATAAGTAATAGGATAACTATATTTGATATGTGTGTACCTTGCAAGGTCCTCATGTCTGTCAGACAGTTTTCACTTGACCTCGACCTCATTTCATGGATCAGTGAACAAGGTTAAGTTTTGGTGGTCAAGTCCATATCTCAGATACTATAAGCAATAGGGCTAGTATATTCGGTGTATGGAAGGACTGTAAGGTGTACATGTCCAACTGGCCGTTGTCATTTGACCTTGACCTCATTTTCATGGTTCAGTGGTTATAGTTAAATTTTTGTGTTTTGGTCTGTTTTTCTCATACTATATGCAATAGGTCTACTATATTTGTTGTATGGAATGATTGTAAGGTGTACCTGTCTAGCGGGCTGATGTCATGTGACCTTGACCTCATTTTCATGGTTCAGTGGTCAAAGTTAAGTTTTTGAGTTTTGGTCTTTTTATCTAATACTATATGCCATAGGTCATCTATATTTGGTTAATGGAAATATTTTATGATCTTTATGTCAGTCGCGCAGGTTTTATTTGACCTTGACCTCATTTTCACGGTTCATTGCACAGTGTAAAGTTTTTGTGTTTTGGTCTATTTTTCTTAAACTATAAGTAATAGGTCAACTATATATGTTGTATAGAAGCATTGTTAGCTGTACATGTCTGCCTGGCATTGTTCATCTGACCTTGACCTCATTTTCAAGGTTCATTGGTCTTTGTTTAGTTATCTTGGTTAATGTTAAGTAATTATGTCACAGTTGTATTAAAACTTAGCTTTATACTTAGGACTATCAACATAATATCATTGTTTAGTATAGAAGGCGAGACAATTCAGTGTAGTGTAGTAAATCGTATATTAGTCTGGTATTTTCACCAATAAATCTACCAGGTATAAATCCTGTCTGGTCATTATTAATTAGGATTGTTAAAACTGACTGTATCCTTTCTGCAATGCAACTTGATGCTAATTTATAAATATTATTTAAAAGACTGATTGGCCTCCAATTCTTCATGTATTGTTTTGGTTTGTCACCTTTTGGTATGCAAGTTATAATACCTTGTTTTTGGGTAATAGACATTTCCCCTTGATTATAGCCATATTTAATTGATCTATGTATGAATTTACCTATATCAATCCAAACAAATTTTAGGAATTCATTTGTATATCCATCCGATCCAGGGCTTTTCTCATTTTTCATTCTTTTAATCTTATAATTTGACCCCACTCCTTCAGTCATGGTCTATTGACTTTGAAACTTTTGCTTAATTCATATGTATTAGTTTGTGATTAAATCAGTTAAAGCATACCTGTCAACTGACTCGAGATTTTTACAAATCTGAGGGGTCATCCGTGATACCCGCTGGATAGTGAAATAACCAAGGAATTCTGAAAATGACCCGTTTTCAGCTGGATTCCTAAGCCTTCAGATTGATTTCATAAGTGATTTTCCATTGAAATACCGTCAAATCTGTAATTCTCTCTTGACAAGAAGTTCAGCTAGCTGCATGTGTAAACTCAAATTGGTGACCCATTTCAGTGCATGGCTACATTTGACAACTTTGGTGTCAAACACACTGTTAGTTAACACTCATTACCTTAGCTGCAGGTCTTAAATAATGTGTGTATTTCAAAGTTGTTTTAAAAACAATTTAAATTACTTCCCCTTTTTTTCACCTTACGCTTTAAACTAATGTTGTTTTTTTAAAGATTAAATCTAAAATGAATTGATTGTTAAAACATAGCAGAATAATACTTTTTCTTATTTTCTATCTTAGAACAATTAAAAAATATGTTTTTTTTAAATTACCTTTTTCATCTTTTCATCTATACTCTAAATATCGGCGTTTTGCATTTGTGCCGATCTGCATTTCATTTGCGCCGATTTTTTTTTTCATTTGCGCCGATTTTTTTACAGGTAAATTACAGGTGAAATGATATAAGAAGATGCGGTATGAGTGCCAATGAGACAACTCTCCATCCCAATAATGTTATTTTCATTTATCATTTAAGACCTCTTCCGTTAGCCAGTTGTACATATGTTATGAATTGTCAATCATAACATGTATATAACTGCATGTTGTCTCCTGCTTAAAATCAAGAAGTAAAAACTTAAGATAAAAGCACTTTGTTTATACTAAAATGACGAATTAAAAATATATGTACAGCATTCAAATCCATAAAAACGGAATACATTCAAATCATAAATCTGTTCTTGCCGAGTATGTATAGGCAACACATCTAACATATTCCTTTCTTACGATTTCGTCTCTTCTATATTTGGCGTAATTGTCGATAACGAAGGCCATCTTTTCTTTGTCTGGCATACGTACTGGTGGGGGCATTTCTAGAGTTCGCATTTTCTCACAAGGAAGCTATTAAACCAAGAGTTCCAAATGGTGAAGTTGAATTCATCCCTTGGTTAATTTAAGGACGCCATCACGAATTGGTTGACCGTTATGGAAGGTGTACTTGTACGTTGTCTAAGAATGTATGACATTTGTCATCAGAAGGAGCGGAGCGTCAGACAATGTCAAACGTGAAGCAGTCATCGATTTCATTTAGGGAAAGGAATGGTAACCCGAAATACTGGGATAGCCATTTACCAATTGCAATGTCACTTGATTTATACCTGTAAATCCAATTAGGAAAAAATATAAAATCAGCGCAAATGAAAAAATGAAATTGGCGCAAATGAAAGAATGAAATTTTTCAAAATCGGCGCAAATGTCATACGCCCCTAAATAGCAATTAAGAAAACATGATGTTTAAAAACTTCAATTTGTACAGAAAAAAAACTAAATGGCACATTGTATGTCATGGAATGAATATGAAAAGAAATTAAGGCAGTGTAACACAAACCTCAAAAAATGTTTGTATGTGTTATGACTTAAGATGTCATTCTTCAATGAGGGTCATGACCCGCATTTTCATTGTCATAGGTTGACAGGTATGGTTTAAGATGAAAAATTAATGAAGGGTCAATGGTATTTGGTATAGAAATTTTTAAGAATTTTAGTATTGTTTGCATGGAGATTATATAGCTCTACCCCCTCTTCATTGTTCATTGACACTGAAACTTTTAGATATACTGACTGACTTTAAAAACACAACACTCATTTTGTAGATTTATTTTACCAAATCGTGCTCGATCCTCATACAACTACTATTCATGCTTATCAATCTTCTTTCTCTTTCTAAAAAATCAACATCTGACTTACCTGTGGTTATTGTACATACAAGATTATTGGGATTGCACAAATTTCAGAAAGCGGAATTTCGAAATAAAAGATTTTTTCATTTTTTTTTCTTTGTGAAACAGTTCTTTCAATCCTTGGCCACACTTAAATCAGTTAAGACATGTTACATATTGAAAAGACTGAGGAATAAATTTAGGTGTAATACCACCAAATCATGGTACGTCACATCTGGTTTTATACGAAAGTAGGTAGAAAAAAATATTCCCTTGAATTTGACAGTTGTAGGTAATTTATCCTACATTTTATTGCAGTGAAAACATTTCTGTGTCATAAACATATGTCTTGGGTATTTCAAAACACCATTTATTTTTCTTAGGATTTCTAATGAAAATTTTGTAATCTTGAGGTTACATGGTGACTAAACCTTGTACACAGATAAAATAAGGGGAGAAATTTGATTGGTTAACTTCCAATGATGGTTATTTTCTTATATGCAATGAAATGTCATGTGAATTTTTTCATAGTACTGGACAGGATAAAACTTTACTCATGCCAAGTATTTCTTTATTTAAAACAAAGATAAATTCTCCACATTTTTTTGAAGAGTGCAAATTTAACAAAGACTAATAGGGGAAAATCAATGGTGGTATTACACCTAAAAAACTGATTCAACACACTAAAATACTGCAAACAGGAAAATGTGAATGTGTTACAACCAGACAATTTGACGTCAAATACTTGTCTTACTGTCCTTCCGATAATGATGCCAGTTGATGAGATTTGTTGAAGACCATCAATGACCATAACAACATGTAGTGTCAATGCAACATCAACTTCTAATCAAATTGCTGAATGCCATTTTGCACAGATTTATACAAAATTCTCAGAAATGATCCTGAATATGTTTAATTGTCATTTGTTCCATGTTTGCATTGTGTTCTGATTCTTTGTAAATATTTTTTAGGGTAAATTTATTTCTGTTTGATGTGATGCTGTTCTAATCTTATTTTAATTGTCTTTTGTTTATACTGTATCTTTTCTGTGGTAATCTGTTATGTAATAGGGAAATGTGTGTTAACACCTGAGCAAACATCCAACCTCATATCTTCTTGCAAATTCTTTGACCTGACAATTAAACCATCCTGATCTAACTTTCGGCTCTATATTTTAATTTTGCTAATAAATGTGTCAGTGAACAAAATCCTCAAAGTCACACATAATGAGTTCATATTAATTCCATAGTAATTTAAATAATTTAATTACCCCTGATTTCTTTCAGAACACACTGTTTGAACTCATGATATGTAAAATTAAGGATTTAGTGCTCACATTATTATCAACCTAATTTTTCCTGCTATCACCTATCTTGTAAATAAACTCCTGGGAAATACTGTGTAGCAATGCCATTGGTATCCATGTTTGAATTAAACATAAATCATAATTTAATTGCAACTTTTATTTTATATATATACATCACAATTATAATTTGGCCCTTGGGGAAACTACTCAGCTAAAAAATTTAATTTTTTGCTCCATGCCTAAACCAAGAGCCTAGCTATGTGCATACTGAAAAGTAGCAAAGTATAGACCCCTGGCTTGACATCACACCAATCCAATTGGAACGATGGTTCAAAATAAATGCATGAGGCTATCAGGAAGCCTATGAGGCTATCATTCCTAGAGGCTATCATGCCTATGAGGCTATGAGGAAGCCTATAATGAGACAATGAGGAAGCCTGTAAGGAGGCTATGAGGAAGCCTAGTAGTGTTGATGTTGAATTGGTGTTGGAATGAATTTGTATGAAATTTGACAGTTTATCCCCAGAAATTCTTGGGGGATGAGTGAAATTTTTGAAACAACCAGTGATAAAATTTCATAATTGAAATCAATAAACATAATGCTGAGATTGCTTCCCCTGTCATGGCAATATTGAAGGTGAAAGGAGGGGTCGGTGGGAGGCAAGTTTTTAGCTAAAACACTATTAGCACTATTAGCCAAGATTATTCTATAACTGCTTAATCTGCATTTAGATAAATGAATACTCAAGGCAGCATACACAGGTTTTTAATACACAACTTCTTAATGGGATACTCCTAAGTGGGAGGAGTTAAAACTGCACCCAGATTAATGTATCAAGAAACAAAGGACAAAGTAAGCCAAATGCCACAAGTGGTCACTAATTAACAAGACATGTATATTTGTATTGGAACTGATGAAATTAGACCTCCTGCTAAGAACATGTGATAAACTTCATATCTAACTGATTGACATATGATAATAAATCTGTTTCATCTCAACAGCAAAGAAAATACACATCCTGGGAAAATCCTAAAATAATAACTACTGAGTAATTAAAATCAAATTATGTATAAACATAACTTATATAACATATAAGTACCTATTTATACAAAATTCTCAGAAATGATCCTGAATATGTTTAATTGTCATTTGTTCCATGTTTGCATTGTGTTCTGATTCTTTGTAAATATTTTTTAGGGTAAATTTATTTCTGTTTGATGTGATGCTGTTCTAATCTTATTTTAATTGTCTTTTGTTTATACTGTATCTTTTCTGTGGTAATCTGTTATGTAATAGGGAAATGTGTGTTAACACCTGGGCAAACATCCAACCTCATATCTTCTTGCAAATTCTTTGACCTGACAATTAAACCATCCTGATCTAACTTTCGGCTCTATATTTTAATTTTGCTAATAAATGTGTCAGTGAACAAAATCCTCAAAGTCACACATAATGAGTTCATATTAATTTCATAGTAATTTAAATAATTTAATTACCCCTGATTTCTTTCAGAACACACTGTTTGAACTCATGATATGTAAAATTAAGGATTTAGTGCTCACATTATTATCAACCTAATTTTTCCTGCTATCACCTATCTTGTAAATAAACTCCTGGGAAATACTGTGTAGCAATGCCATTGGTATCCATGTTTGAATTAAACATAAATCATAATTTAATTGCAACTTTTATTTTATATATATACATCACAATTATAATTTGGCCCTTGGGGAAACTACTCAGCTAAAAAATTTAATTTTTTGCTCCATGCCTAAACCAAGAGCCTAGCTATGTGCATACTGAAAAGTAGCAAAGTATAGACCCCTGGCTTGACATCACACCAATCCAATTGGAACGATGGTTCAAAATAAATGCATGAGGCTATCAGGAAGCCTATGAGGCTATCATTCCTAGAGGCTATCATGCCTATGAGGCTATGAGGAAGCCTATAATGAGACAATGAGGAAGCCTGTAAGGAGGCTATGAGGAAGCCTAGTAGTGTTGATGTTGAATTGGTGTTGGAATGAATTTGTATGAAATTTGACAGTTTATCCCCAGAAATTCTTGGGGGATGAGTGAAATTTTTGAAACAACCAGTGATAAAATTTCATAAATGGCCATAACACAGATGGTAACAGCTGAGTGTCCCCAAGGATTTGTGAGGTTAGGGAGGGGGTACCTTCAATAAAGCCATGAAATAAAAAAAAAATAAAAAAAATAATAAAAATAATAAATGTTATCACATAATAATACACAATATCAAAATCAATTGTCAAACAAAAACAATATCATCTAGAATCTCTGTAAAAAACATGCGTATGGAATATTTGAAAATGAGCATGCCCTTAAATTCTACCTAACCTACTTTGAGCTGTTTTAATAGATGCTGGCGTTACCCTAATGTATCTGATGTAACTATCTGAAGTCCAGCGCCCTAATGTTTTTATCAAGTGATCTTCTATTTTTGCCTTACCAGCACTTGTAGCTGCCCCAATTCTAAAACTATGACCATTATAATGACTTGAGTTGAAACCACATATATCCAGTACTTTTTTGATACAAGTGATGAAATATTGTCTCTCCAAAGGTTTCTTATCAATGGTTATGAAAAGTGGATCAGTTTGCTTAGTAGGAGAAAATTCTTTCCTTATTTGTATATATTCTAACAAAATTGTGTAAGGGCAGATAAGCTGACCTAATTTATGTAGCTGTATATTTATGCCTTTTCTAAAAGGATCTGTTTTTGATTGTTTTAATTTCAAAACTACTAAGTCTGAGTGAAATACAACATCTTCAATACATAAATTAATATGTGGATCAAACTGTGAGGCCTTTGACACTGTAAACTCGCCACATCTCAAAAATCCATAAAATGCGACAATGCATGCAGTTCTTAACATTAAATCAGTAAACTTGGAACAAAAACCTTTTCTCAAACAATTTACAATTTTTTCCAAAATTTCGAAAGTTATTGGTAATCTTATGTGATTTTTTGTTTTTTGCAGTCTTTTTACAGAATTTAAAACATAATCAAGTCTGATTAAAGGTGTATTATGAGCAGATTGTAAGGGATCATTTTGATTACCCTGTACATATTTATACCCAATTCCACATAAATATAATTTAATGGTAGAGTATTGTAAACTCAGAATTTTAAAGCAGTGGGCTATGAAATAAATTAAAATATCCTCAGAAATAGGAGGTAAATTAGAAAATTGAAAACCATTCAATAACATAAAAGTCTCAAATTTTCTGAACCCAGTATCATAAACAGTTCTTGTAGTATTAGCAATAGCACTGTTCCAAAGTTCATTCACTGCTTGATTTAGGACCACATTACATCTGAGCTGCTTGGGCACTTCATTGGATGTTGTGCTGCACTGGGAGCTAGTTTGCGGAATCTGTCTATCTGTAAACGAGATAGAGCATCACTTATATCATTCTGATATCCTGGAACATGTTTGGCACTAAAATGAAAGTTGTATTTACAAGCACACCATGTAATTTTCCTCATTAATTTCATTATTTGTAAACACTTTGAACGGCCCTTTTTTACTATAGCCACTGTAGCTTCATTGTCACACCAGAAAAGAATGCGTTTTGTTGTCCACTGTGAGCCCCACAGTATTGCGGATACTACAATGGGGTATAATTCAAGAAAAGCCATTGAAAATGTTTTGTCAGGATAAGCAATGTTTGATGGCCATGATGAATAAAACCATTCTCCCTTGAAATATCCACCAAATCCTTTTGTTGATGAGGCATCAGTAAAAAGTTCCATATCATAACTTGAGTAAAATTGTCTACTGTAAAACATGTTCACACCATTCCAGCTGCTCAGAAAAAGTAACCAAAATTCTAGGTCAACACGGCATTCCTTATCTAATTTAACATAATGATGCAAATCATATTTGGCGTTTTTTACAGACAGTTTAACATTGGAGTTATGAAAGAACTTTCTGTTCATAAGTTTTTTTACAAAAAAATGCATATTTGAAAATGAGAATTAAAAAGAATAATCTATTGTTGCATTTCATAAGTCGGTCAGTATGGTTTACAAGTTAATGTTTTTGTTTAGGTTTGTTTAAAGTGAATGACTTATAATAAGTCAAAGATATTTGGTATGCAGTTGTATTACTATTAGCATTGGCACATCTCATTAACATGGAGATTGTTTACCCATGTACCTCAGTCATGGTTCATTGACTTTGTATTTGACTAACTTATGTAACATGTTTTAAGTATTGCTATGTTAATGTCAACATTTGCATAAACAAAATAATCAAAAAGTGAGACATATCTCTGTGATAACAGTTTATTAGTAACAAGAGTTGACTCAGTGTTCTAGCTACAAAGTTTGAACAGGGCGCAGCACCCATCCTTTTTTATTGACGCCCATGTTTTTTTTTGCCGTCCCTCGGGTGACTTGCCATTTTAATCGCTGAAAAATCAGCAATTTCTGCCTTTGAAATACCGGTAAATTCGTAATTCTTCCATGAACAGGAAGTTCAACTACTGGTGCAAACTGTAAAATTAAGTAACCCATTAAGTGCATGGCTTCTCCTGACAGCTTTGGTGTCAAACACATTGTTGATTAACACCAATTACTTAAAGCTTTAGGTCATACATAATTTGTGTATAATTAAGAAAATGAGTTACTTCCCCTTATTTATCACATGTTCACAATATATTCCTTAAATTTATGTTTCTTTTCGTAAAAGGATTAATATATATAAAATTTATTTAATGCAAATGCATATAAGGGAATGAATGTGACCTACCGAATTACACTATTTACCGGATGTGTTATCTCATAAACAACATGACGGGTGCCACATGTGGAGCAGGATCTGCTTACCCTTCTGGAGCACCTGAGATCACCCCTAGTTTTTGGTGGGGTTTGTGTTGCTTATTCTTTAGTTTTCTATGTTGTGTCATGTGTACTGTTGTGTGTCTGTTTGTCTTTTTCATTTTTAGCCAAGGAGTTGTCAGTTTGTTTTCAATTTGTGAGTTTGAATGTATACCCTCTGGTATCTTTTGTCCCTCTTTTAGAATATTCGTGTAAATTATTTTCACTTGAATACACTTTAAAAATAAATATTTTGAAAATTATAATTTACATCTCTTCTTCCATTAACTGATCTATCAAGTACAATGAAGTATAAAATATTCACAATTTCTGTTTACACACTTTGTGAAACTATTATTGAAACAGCAACTATATAATATGAAGAAAACAGCTTCCTAAAAGGGTCTCAGCATCATGACCATAGATTAATGAAATAAACCATATAAAATTGTGCCAAAAGTATTGAAATATATTACTCCATTTTAACTGAAACTTGAATTTACAAGAATGCATAATACAAGTTATGTGCTTATAATAAGTAATGAGGCTTAAAAAATTGACGTGTAAAATTGCTTTTTTCAGTGACATTTATGCGTAAAATTACCCTTTTTTCAATGACATTTATGTGTAAAATTGCCCTTTTTCTGACTTGCACCCTGCCCTTTTCAATTTGCAAAGTTGGGGAACACTTTGCAAAAAGCCACAATGCCTCTGAGGCTGTATAGCAGATAGCTTGGTAGAGTTGTTTGCTGTTTATATCATGATTATGTGTATTTGACCATATTGTACAATCTTTTCAAATCGTCTAAAGTTATAAGACTATTATGACTTAAAGACACATTGTTTTGCCAGTTGAATAACAGGAAAAAAATACAAAAGTTTGATATACACTTAAGAATGTACATGTATACTGTGTACACAATTCTGTCTTTTTTCCCTTTTTGCACAGTGGTGGTTGACATTTTGCAATAACATAGCAATCTTTTATGAATTGTTATTTTGCAGAACTGAAGATTACTGAGGAGTTAAAGAACATCAAATTTGAAGAATCAAATTCTGTATTGTTTGAATGTACAGTGTCTAAGAAAAAAAGTCGAGCAACATGGCTGAAAGATGGCAAACAGATTCAGACTTCAGACATGTCATATGATTGTCAGTCAGAAGCGAATATTCATTCTCTTAAAATTGAAAAGGCAAACCTACAAGATGTTGGAACATATACAGTTATCATTGAGGATAAGTTTAGCTCTGCAACGCTTTTCAAAGAAGGTAATTTTATGCATGGAATTAATATTTAAATGATGAAAATCATGAAAATTGAGGAAAGGTGAGATGATGTTAAAAAATGTGCTTGTTTAAAATTCAACATACTTTTGAAAAACTATTATATTCATCCCAAACATAAAGATTAAAAGGACAGTTCTAAAACTTATTTGCTTTATAAATATAAGTGTCAAATATGTACTCTTGATTGTACTTACTGCCAATGAGCCGAACAAGATAACTTTTATATGATATAACTGCTTCAAGTTGATACCAGAAACAGATCGGGATATGAATGAATTGGATTTTTCCCTTTCTGTTTTTGAGAAGTTGACTTACAATGAAAAAATAAAATTACCACTTCCACAAATTATTGGTCCGCATGCCGCTCCCAAATTAGTTTCTTGTAATTTTTATGCCCCCACTGTAGCAGAGAGGGTATTCAGTTTTATCCTTGTCTGTTCGTCTTTACGTCTCAAAGTTGGTTTCAGGTCTTTAACTTTAGTTTGCCTCAACCAAATGTACTGAAACCTATATACAATGGTTATAACCACAAAATACAGATCAAGTTTGAATTTTGATGGTGTCACTTTAACCAAGACGACTTTGTTTTGAATTTTTGTTGCTTACAACAGCTTTAAACTGAATTAATAGTCTCTCAAAATAAACTCCTTAATTAAGGATTCTCTTTATTTGAATATTGAAAAAGAGGCATCAGGTACTCCATATATTGACAGCAGTCCAACTACATTGAACATGATAAATAGACAAGAATGATATCTTCAAGACATCATACCATATGTAATGCTCCAGATCTATAAGGATCAATAGCATTTTTAAAGATATGAGAAACCTTTTGAAATATATTTTATTTATTGAAATTAAAGGTCACTATGTATCACGTTTAAAACTTTTCGAAACCTATTCTAAATGAAAGTGATACATTTATGATAAACAGAATGTACAAAATAGGTCAAAAATAAGACAAGAAAATGCCATTCAATGATAATCTATTATGAACTTTTGATCTTTTGGAGAGAATCTGCCAACAGCTAAATTGATGAAAAAGTTTGATAAAGACATATATATATATATTTGTGTGTCAACAGTTTATTTATATATCATTTTAATATATAAAAGTGCATGTTTATACATATGATACTGGAGAAAATATTTTGATGTACCAGAGGAGTGAGCGGTATACTGCAGTGCAGCCTTTTAACTTTGTTTCTTTTGTTTTCAGAAGAATCGTTGCAACCAAAGTTAGTCTCATCTATGGAAAATAAAAATGAAGATGGTGGTGAAATTGTCGAACACATTGGTACAAACAATTAATTATTTTTATTTTTACCTATGATTTTGAAACCTGTAAAAGAGAGAAAAAAGGGGAGGCGAAAGATTGCAAAGGAAAATTCAAACTCATAAGTTGAAAATAAACTGATAAAGCCATGGCAATGATTATTTACGGAATAGATACTGTGAATTTGTGAAAGAACTTTTATTTGTGGGGAACGAAATATAATAAGTGTTGTCTGAATCAAGACATGGAAAAATACCCATGTAGGTTTGACTACCGATAATATCTAGAGAATACATTGAATGTCAGCAAATCTACCAAATGCACTATCTGTTGGACGAATACATCAAGATGCTGGTTCTAAGTCATGGTACAATGACGTTAAATTAAAAATCAATTTTTAATGATAACTTTTTTGCTTTTAAAAAATAGTTTGATTGAAACTGTACTGATATTAGTATGAAGTTGCATTTCTTTCAGCACATATCAGTTTGAAGACTGTTTTGAGGACCTGCCCTCTATGTCATGGTCTGAATTTTATGCATGCAGGCGAGACATATCTTTGTGTCAACAGTTTATTTATTTGTCATTATATAAAAGGTCATGTTCATACATATGATACTGAAGAAAATATTTTTACATACCAGAGGAGTGAGTGGTATACTACATTCACCTTAGGTGTCTGCAACTCCTGTTCCTCTAGATCTATCTTTTTTGGTGATCAGGTAGTATGCAGCTAAAATTTAACAAATCAAATCAAAGTTTTCCTTTTATGAAATGGATCTACATCTGATGCAAATATTACTTTACTTTTTCAGAAGATGTTGAACACTTGTCTGATGTTAAAGTTACAATGGAAAATACCAAGCGATCAAATGAACAAGGTAATTTGAAGTAACAATATTTAAAAATTGTTTAATTCCTTGTCAAGTAAATAAATTATATACTAAGGTAAAAACATAAAGTTTTCCCTTTATGAAATGGAATAACTTCTGATGCAAATATGACTTTACTTAATAATAATCTAATAGTTTAGACTTTTTCAGATGATGGTGAACATTTGTCTGCTGTTAAGAAAGTTATAATGGGAAATACCAAGCCTTTACCAAATGAACAACAAGGTAATCACTGAAGTAACAATATTTAAAAAATTCTTGATTCTTTGTTAAGCAAATAAATTTTATATTAAGGGAAAAAAAATAGCAAACCATGCATAAAAAAGTTTTGAAAGCCTTATCAAAAAGTTGAATCCTGTAGGCCCAATACAGAATTTTTGAAATTTCATTTAAAAAGTCATTTTGAAGTTAAGCAAAGTACTGTAAAATTGCCCTGTTCTGATTATTTATGCAGAGTTCCATAAAGTGCAAACTTCTGAGATGTTGTGAGTGGTTGGACAAATAAAGTTGTAACCTTTTTAGCTCACCTGGGCCAAAGGGTCAGCATGGTGAGGGTGTTATTTTCAGATATAAATATGTATTTATCTTGAGAAATGTTTATTAATCATTGTTATTAATTGGCTGTTACAATCTGCCATCCTTATCTCATAACTTTTGTCAGATATTTCCTTTAGTTTTTTTTTTTTTGCAACACTAGTGAGCCAATTGCATGCATGTATGTACAGCCTTACAGAAACTGCATGTTTTCTTTTTCAAGGTTAGATCATTCACTTAAGGAATTAGACTCATTTATAAACAGAGTTTAATTAGATTTAGCAATGTAATACATGTAGTTTTATAATCTGTGACAGTGTCTAGACTTATATGATCTATTGCAGCTTCTTGCCTTAAGATTCATGAAGTTCTTGTCAATGATACTTTAAGAAAACCTTTTGTGTTTTATGGCATTGTACGTCTCCTGTTTTACTTTTTTTGAATAATTTATATGGAAATTTAAGGCAAAGATTATAGTAATTATACCCCCGCTTTAAAAAAGGGGGGGTATACTGTTTTACCTCTGTCTGTCAGTCCGTCCGTCCTTCAGTCCGTCCGTCCCATGAATATTTTTCGTCGCATTTTTCTCAGGAACTACAATACAAGGATTTCTGAAATTTGGTTTCAGGATTTATCTAAGTCAGCTATACCGTGTGATGCGTTTTCAGATTGATCACTTGACAACTTCCTGTTTACCGAACACTTATAAAATTGAGAATGGAAACCCGACCAAATAAAAAACAACAGCAGAAGGTCACCAACAGGTCTTCAATGTAGCGAGAAATTCCCGCACCCGGAGGCGTCCTTCAGCTGGCCCCTAAACAAACATATACTAGTCCAGTGATAATGAACGCCATACTAATATCCAAATTGTACACAAGAAACTAAAATTAAAATAATACAAGACTAACAAAGGCCAGAGGCTCCTGACTTGGGACAGGCGCAAAAATGCGGCGGGGTTAAACATGTTTGTGAGATCTCAACCCTCCCCCTATACCTCTAACCAATGTAGAAAAGTAAACGCATAACAATACGCACATTAAAATTCAGTCTGATGTCAGAAGATGTAACCAAAGAAAATAAACAAAATGACAATAATACATAAATAACAACAGACTACTAGCAGTTAACTGACATGCCAGCTCCAGACTTCAATTAAACTGACTGAAAGATTATGATTTCATCATATGAACATCAGGCACAATCCTTCCCGTTAGGGGTTTAGTATCATACCATCATAACATATATGAGAAGAACATAACCCGTGTCATGCCAACAACTTTTTTTAGAATAAATGTGTTTAGTTCCGATGCAAAGACCTTATCAGTGACTCAATATTAACGCCAAAATATGCAATCTTTAATGACTTGACAACAGTATCGTAATTATATCCCTTCTTAATAAGTCTATTCAAAGGTTTTGTAAGTTTCTGAGGTGAATACTGACACCTTTGAGCTTTATAAAGAATATTTCCATAAAAAATTGGATGTGAAATACCTGAACGTATTAGAAGTCTGCATGTTGAGCTATATTTACAAATGATGTCTTTATACCGATGATAAAATTTAGTAAATGTTTTGACTAGTTTGTGATATCGAAAACCCTGGTGTAATAATTTTTCAGTAATACATAAATTTCTCTCATTAAAATCTAAAACATTGTTACATACACGAGCGAATCGTACAAGTTGAGATATATAAACACCGTAAGATGGTGACAAGGGAACGTCACCATCTAAAAACGGATAATTAACGATAGGAAATGAAAAATCATCCCTTTTATCATAAATTTTAGTATTCAGCTTTCCGTTAGTGATATAGATATCAAGATCGAGAAAAGGGCAGTGGTCATTGTTAGTATTAGCTTTATCATGTTTATTTAAAGTAAGTTCAACAGGATAAATTTCATTAATATACATACTGAAGTCGTCATTATTGAGAGCCAAAATATCATCCAAATATCTAAAAGTATTATTAAATTTGTTTATCAGATGTTGTTTCGATGGGTCTTTGCTTATTTTTGTCATAAATTGTAACTCATAACAATACAAAAACAGGTCCGCAATAAGTGGTGCACAGGTAGTCCCCATTGGAATTCTGATAATCTGGCGATATACGGAATCCCCAAAGCGAACAAAAATGTTATCTAGTAAAAATTCAAGGGCATATATAGTATCAAAGCATGTCCAATTAACATAGTTTTTTTGTTTATTGCTACTAAAAAATGACCTAAAAGAGTTTGAACATATATATTCACATTCTGATTTTTTGAATGCCCATTTAATTAGGTGTGTGAATTTTTTCTTAATGAGAATGTGATGCAATGTGGTATACAGGGTAGAAAAATCAAAACTTTGAACAGATTCAAAATCACCAATATAAGCATGCAATTTATCAAGTACTTCCAACGAGTTCTTGACACTCCAAAAGTAATTTATTCCACTATTTTCGAAGGCCTTATTTGAACAATTTATTATCAGGTTTTTAATTGTATCAAGTGTGCTGGTAAGAAGAATAGACAATTTAGTAGTTGAACAATGGCTTGAAGACGAAATAAATCTATATTTGTAAGGGGTTTTGTGTAGCTTCGGAAGCCAATACATAGTTGGGACTTTCATTGTATTTGGCTCTGCTTGTAAAGCGGTGGCTAAAAGTTTATGTTTGTTACAGATTTCGTTTTCTGAAAATGGAGTCAGTTGGAATGTTGGTGAATTGGTGATTTCCTTTTTCAGAACCTCAATGTAAAATTTACGTCAAACAATAATAATATTATTAGCAGCTTTATCGGCCGGGACAAAAACAAATTCCTTGGCTAGTTCTTTTAGTTTATGTTTGATACGAGAAATAGGTTTATTGTGGTTATTGTTAATAGTAAAATGTTCTTTAAAATGTTGAATATGTATATCAACTATTTTCATTACTGAATTAAAAAAAGAGTCCAAAGATTTTTTGTCAGCTTTTTCCCATTTTATCCATTTCATACAGTAAGTATGGAGTGAGTCGTGGATGATATAACTACACTCATTCCAATAAATAATTGACGGGGGACGATATTTAGGTCCTTTACTGAGGAATGATTTTAACTCTCGGTCTTGAACGATGTTAAGATCTCCTGTTATAACATGGGAAATGGGTCCAAAAATATATTCGGAATTACTGCAATTACATGAAGTAGGTGTATTTTCACTGATATTAACATCTTTACACAATTGACTATAATTAAACACAAATTTCTGGGTAGATTTCTTGTAAATATAACAAATAAGAGGTAGCTCAGTATTGTCAAAATATCCAGGAATTTGTTCTTTAACAGAATGGTCGTTAAATATACTGGCAATATTTACAAAATCAAAGCCTTTATTGACATACTTAATTTTAATAAAATGTTTTTTATAATCTTCAGGGCGATCAATTTTGTTGTTTTTTGTCGAGCCTGCAACTTTTGTTGCAGAAAGCTCGACAGGGATAGTGATCCGGCGGCGGCTGAAACGGCGGCGGCGGCTACGGCGGCGGCGGCGTTAGCTTACTTCTTAAAAGCTTTATATTTTAAAAGGTAGAAGACCTGGATGCTTCATACTTTGTATATAGATGCCTTATGTTACGAACTTTCCGTCAGTCACATGTCAAATGTCCTTGACCTCATTTTCATGGTTCAGTGACTACTTGAAAAAAAAGTTAAGATTTTTTGTAATGTTAAATTCTCTCTTATTATAAGTAATTGGATAACTACTATATTTGGTGTATGGAATGATTGTAAGGTGTACATGTCAAGCTGACAGGTGTCATCTGACCTTGACCTCATTTTCATGGTTCAGTGGTCATAGTTAAGTTTTTGAGTTTTGGTCTATTTTTCTAATACTTTATGGATTAGGTCAACTATATTTGGTTAATGGAAATATTTTATGATCTATATGTCTGTTACGCACGTTTTATTTGACCTTGACCTTATTTTCACGGTCCATTGCTAAGTGTTAAGAGTTTGTGTTTTGGTCTGTTTTTTGTCGAGCCTGCGACTTTTGTCGCAGAAAGCTCGACATAGGGATAGTGATCGAGCGGCGGCGGTTACGGCGGCGGCGGCGGTGTTAGCTAACTTCTTAAAAGGTTTATATTTTAGAAGGTGAAAGACCTGGATGCTTCATACTTTGTATATAGATGCCTCATGTTACGAAGTTTCCGTCAGTCACATGTCCAATGTCCTTGACCTCATTTTCATGGTTCAGTGACCACTTGAAAAAAAAGTTCAGAATTTTTGTAATGTTGAATTCTCTCTTATTATAAGTAATAGGATAGCTATATTTGGTATGTGCGTACCTTGCAAGGTCCTCATGCCCGTCAGACAGTTTTCACTTGACCTCAACCTCATTTCATGGATCAGTGAACAAGGTTAAGTTTTGGTGGTCAAGTCCATATCTTAGATACTATAAGCAATAGGGCTAGTATATTTGGTGTATGGAAGGATTGTAAGGTGTACATGTCCAACTGGCAGGTGTCATCTGACCTTGACCTCATTTTCATGGTTCAGTGGTTATAGTTAAGTTTTTGTGTTTTGGTCTGTTTTTCTCATACTTTATGCAATAGGTCTACTATATTTGTTGTATGGAATGATTGTAAGGTGTACATGTCTAGCGGGCAAGTGTCATCTGACCTTGACCTCATTTTCATGGTTCAGTGGTTATATTTAAGTTTTTGTGTTTTGGTCAGTTTTTCTTATTTTGTATGCAATAGGTCAACTATATTTGGTGTATGGAATGATGGTAAGGTGTACATGTCTAGCTGGCAGGTGTCATCTGACCTTGACCTCATTTTGATGGTTCAGTGGTTATATTTAAGTTTTTGTGTTTTGGTCAGTTTTTCTTATTTTGTATGCAATAGGTCAAGTATATTTGGTGTATGGAATGATGGTAAGGTGTACATGACTAGCAAGCAGGTGTCATCTGACCTTGACCTCATTTTGATGGTTCAGTGGTTATATTTAAGCTTTTGTGTTTTGGTCTTATTTTCTAATAATATATGCAATAGGTCAACTATATTTGGTGTATGGAAATATTTTATGATCTATATGTCAGTTGCTCAGGTTTTATTTGACTGTGACCTCATTTTCATGGTGTCATCTAACTTTGACCTTATTTTTATAGTTCATTGGTCAATGTTAATAATTTAAAGTTGATCCAGTGTATCAGTTACAAGAAGGGACTAGTCAATTATATCATGTATTGAATAATTATAAGGTGTAATTCATTTTTATATTCATTTATTTATTTTTAATCAGAAATGAATTTGAATATTGAATACAAGAATCTTTTTAATGGAAATATGATTAAATCATACATTTGTGTCATAAGTGATAATTACTGAACACTAATTAAATGAAACATTGGAAGGTGTGGAAATGTCAAAGCATTAGCTCACTCATGCATGAACATTTGTCCTGTACTACAGTTCACCACAACCACTTTAATTTATTGTTTGAATGTGTACAGATTGAACAATATTTTCTTTCCACAAAGTTAAAGAATAACATTTACAGAATTGTTTTATACATATGATCTAAGATAAGTATACTTTGGTTTTAAATATAATCTTGATTTGATGGTAGTAAATATAAATTAAATGACGTAAGTTAACATATTGTTAAAATCATTTTTGCAGAAACATCAATTATAAATTTTTAATGTATTCTTATTGATTAAATTAGTTATTTTTTTTTTTTTTATTAAAAGCATAAAATAATAATATTACTATTAAAGTATATAGAATAATAGATGTGGGAAATATCAATAAATAATATATTTAGGCTTAATTATATTATGTAACAATGTCCTTTTACAATAAACAATTATACCCCACTTTAAAAAAAGTGCAGGTATACTGTTTTATCTCTGTCTGTTCATTGGTCAGTCCATCCACCCATCTATTACTCTGTCCATCAATTCATTTGTCCTTCAGTCTGTTTGTCCGTCACATGAATATTTTCATCACATCTTTATGAGGTACTACATTACAAGGATTTCTGAAATTTGGTTTCAGGGTTTATATAAGTTAGCTATACCTTGTGATGCGTTTTCAGATTCATCAATCAACAACTTCCTGTTTACCTTATACTTGTATTATTTTACACATATAAGCCCAGTTGAAAAGTTTCGTCAGATTTTTCTCAGGAACTGCAATACAAGGATTTCTGAAATTTGAGTTTACCATGTGATGTGTTTTTAGATTCACCACTCAAGATTTTCCTGTTTAAGAAAATATTTTAAAGGGTGTATCATAGTTAGTAAGCAGTTTCTCACAGTTTCACTTGTTTGCTTAGGGCTCAGCAAAACAAAAGAATGTTAATTATCCAATAACTTCTTCAAATATTTATTGCCCTATATGGCTAGACAGTTACTTTCTATTTGGTGATAATAAATATTCATATTAAAGGGGCACTAGCTACGAGATATATGAAAAATCTAATATATTATTTTTTTTATCAATCAATAATGAAATGCAAAAAGTGAAATAATAATTCACTTTTAGCAGCCAGTATTTTGTCAAAATAAGCTAAAAAAAATGATTATGAATTATTTACTTGCAAGTGAATAATTCAATTTCATTGAATTTGTATTCAAGTGACCTTCAATTTAACCCCTTAGCTTGAGATAGATAACACATGAAATGTATGTGTAAAGTTATTTAAAGGAAAAGAACTTTTTAATAGTTTAGATAAATATTTTACTTTGTTTTAAATCAGATATGAGAATTTGATTAAAATTGGTGAACATGAATTTGACAGCTAGTACACCTTTAAATACACATGGCCATTAACTACATATTACCTTTTTAACTCACCTGGCCTAAAAGGCCAAGTGAGCTTTTCTCATCACTTGGTGTCCGTCGTCGTCCGTTGTCCATCGTCGTCGTTAACTTTTACAAAAATCTTCTCCTCTGAAACTACTGGGCCAAATTAAACCAAACTTGGCCACAATCATCATTGGGGTATCTAGTTTAAAAAATGTGTCCAGTGACCTGGCCAACCATCCAAGATGGCCGCCATGGCTACAAATAGAACATAGGGGTAAAATGCAGTTTTTGGCTTATAACTCAAAAACCAAAGCATTTAGAGCAAATCTGACATGGGGTAGAATTGTTAAACAGGTGAAGATCTATCTGCCCTGAAATTTTCAAATGAATCGGATAACCCATTATTGGGTTGCTGCCCCTGAATTAGTAATTTTAAGGAAATTTTGCTGTTTTTGGTTATTATCTTGAATATTATTATAGATAGAGATAAACAGTAAACAGCAATAATGTTCAGCAAAGTAAGATTTACAAATAAGTCAACTTGACTGAAATGATCAGTTGACCCCTTTAGGAGTTATTGCCCTTTATAGTCAATTTTTAACCATTTTTCGTAAATCTTAGTAATATTTTACAAAAATTTTTTCCTCTGAAACTACTGGGCCAAATTAATCCAAACTTGGCCACAATCATCTTTTGGGTTAGTAGTTTGAAAAATGTGTCCGGTGACCCGGCCATCAAACCAAGATGGCTGCCATGGCTAAAAATAGAACATGGGGTAAAATGCAGTTTTTGGCTTATAACTCAAAACCCAAAGCATTTAGAGCAAATCTGACAGGGGTAAAATTGTTTATCAGTTCAAGTTCTATCTGCCCTGAAATTTTCATATGAATCAGACAACCCGTTGTTGGGTTGCTGGCCCTGAATTAGTAATTTTAAGGAAATCTTGCTCTTTTTGGTTATTATCTTGAATATTATTATAGATAGAGATAAACTATGAACAGCAATAATGTTCACCAAAGTAAGATTTACAAATAAGTCAACATGACTGAAATGGTCAATTGACCCCTTTAGGAGTTATTGCCCTTTATAGTCAATTTTTAACCATTTTTCGTAAATCTTAGTAATCTTTTACAAAAATCTTCTCCTCTGAAACTCCTTGGCCAAATTAATCCAAACTTGGCCACAATCATCTTTTGGGTTAATAGTTTGAAAAATGTGTCCGTTGACCCGGCCATCCAACCAAGATGGCCACCATGGCTAAAAATAGAACATGGGGTAAAATGCAGTTTTTGGCTTATAACTCAAAACCCAAAGCATTTAGAGCAAATCTGACATGGGGTAAAATTGTTTATCAGGTCAACATTTATCTGCTCTAAAATTTTTAGATGAATCGGACAACCCGTTGTTGGGTTGCTGACCCTGAATTGTTAGTTTTAAGGAAATTTTGCTGTTTTTGGTCATTATCTTGAATATTATTATTGATAGAGATAAACTGTAAACAACAATAATGTTCAGCAAAGTAAGATTTACAAATAAGTCAACATGAACGAAATGGTCAATTGACCCCCTTAGGAGTTATTGTTCTTTATAGTCAATTTTTAACAATTTTCATAAAATTTGTAAATTTTTACTAATATTTTCCACTGAAACTAATGGGCCAAGTTCATTATAGATAGAGATAATTTTAAGCAGCAAGAATGTTCAGTAAAGTAAGATGTACAAACACATCACCATCACCAAAACACAATTTTGTCATGAATCCATCTGCTTCCTTTAATATTCACATAGACCAAGGTGAGCGACAGTTATATCAAATGTCTGATACACAAAGGTAAGTATCATGAGGGTAGTAATGCCCTTTACCGTCAGGCGTCAAACGGCAATTTCAACTACCGTTAGCATCAAATTGATTAAAACTTTACCGTGATTGGTAAAAATATCATCATGAATCGTCACAGGTCTCAAATACTTATCGTTACCGTTATTTTTGAAAAAAATTAACGTGATACGTCAAAAACATTTGATTTTTGTATTGTCTAAAAGAAAGTGCATATTTTATCATCATGCACCAAAAACTACTGTTCATGGTTTTTGGCAAGAATTTTTACTGTTATTCGTCACAAAGGTACACCCATTACCACCCTCTATCATATGCATGACATAGTGAGCAACTCTATGTTGCGATTTGCACATGTGTCATTTAGTGACGACATCAAGTGGTCAATGAAGGATTAAAAAAATTAATTCATATAGTTTTTTTCACTGACACCCTTACCCCTCTAAACTTAATTTTGGAACAATTGATTGACCAATATGGATATATATATAAAATTGATGGCAATTAAACAAAACTTGCTGCAATTCCCCCCAAACCCCCCCCCCCCCCCCCTCCCCTCCCCTTCAATTTATTTGAATTAAGTTTTTTATTTTTTATCCTTCATTGATTTTTTGATGTCGTCCCTTATACATTGTGTTTTACAGATATGTATATATGCAATGAATGCAGTAAATCTTACAAGACTAGAAAAGGTCTTCAAAACCATGCATGTAATATATGCCAACTATGTAGAAAAACCTTCCCATCAGCACAAAAATTGAAAAGACATAATTGCAAACAACAGAAATTAAACAAGGAGATACTGAAATGCCAACTTTGTAAAAAGGAATATTCTACAGAGAATAGACTAAGATCTCATAAATGCTCATATTGCCAGATGTGTTCAATTCTTTTCTCAACATACCAAAAATGTTCCAATCATATCTGTCAACATGCAGGAAAAACCTTGAATACAGAAAATGAAACAGAAGATGAAGTAAAGAATAACACTCAGAAGACAGATGAAGTCAAGAATAACACTCAGAAGACAGATGAAGTCAAGAATAACACTCAGAAGACAGATAAAGTCAAGAATAACACTCAGAAGACAGATGAAGTCAAGAATAACACTCAGAAGACAGATGAAGTCAAGAATAACACTCAGAAGACAGATAAAGTCAAGAATAACACTCAGAAGACAGATAAAGTCAAGAATAACACTCAGAAGACAGATAAAGTCAAGAATAACACTCAGAAGACAGATGAAGTCAAGAATATCACTCAGAAGACAGATAAAGTAACATTAGAAAAAAAGATAACAGAGAATGCTACAACTGCATCAAACAGCATACAAACAAATAAAAAAAAGTGTGTTTCTCAAATTATAAACAACACCAAGCAGTTAGAATCAAAACCTTTTCACAGGAAAAACACACATGATAATTTGGAAACAAACCATTATGAAATAGAAAAGAAAACCAAACATGTATATCATAATTCAGCTTTAACACACACAGATAACATAAGTAGCATGGGTTCAAATCAAGATCTTGTTGCAGTTGATGTTATTCATGAAATCTTCAAATTTAAACCGATAAACTTGACATGGCAAATGAAACAATGCACAAATTTAGGGTTAAGGTTTGAGAAATCATCATATCCATTGTATGATTTAACTGCGCCAAACATAATTGGAAATCCTAAAGACTTACAGAAAATTATAGGTGATGGAAACTGCTTTTACAGAGCCATTTCTTATGCTATTACAGGAACTGAGACAAATCATATTAAAATAAGATCTGCAATAGTTAATCGTATCCATCAGTTAGGGACAAATCTTCATTCCCTTCTACAACATGGTCAAACATGTTTTTCTTATGTACTGCAAAATCAAATAAATATTCCAGGAAGTTGGGCAACAGAAGTTGAGATTTTTGTAGCATCTAATAGACCACTTTCGAGTTCATCCGTCACCGGCAAAAACTCGTCAATTATGCACGCCTTTATGACGTCACTTACCAGATAGAGGGGCTCGCCTGTATCCCTGCACTATTTACGTTCATCAAGCGTCTTAGTGATCGTCTTTGTGCAGGATAAACTAGAAATAATGGTTGCTCTGTAGGTACTTACTGACAATTCCCTAATGACAGCAGTGTTGATTGTCAATTTTGAGAATTCAATTTGCCGAATAATTCGTACAATATAGAATTATAGTTTTCCAACCACTCGCTCAACATTGGGAGGAAGTGACGACGCCCCTAAACGCAAAAATGACGGTGATAAAGGCTCGTATAATTGACGAGTTTTTTCCGGTGACGGATGAACTCGAAAGTGGTCTATTTATTAAGAACTGATATTTTCACCTATGTCAACACTGGCAATAACTCATATAAGTGGACCAAATTTGATGCAAACTACCTAAATCCAAATATTATAACAGATGAAACTGGTATTTATCTAACCCATACAAATGGTAATCATTATGATATTGTTTTGTCAACTTCAACAGTACATAAAACATTACCCTGTGGACATTTTGATGAAAAAAGGGAACAAAGACAACCAAAAAAACAAGAATCTGAAACATTTGGAGAAAAGAAAATAAGGAAAAAGGAGTATATGAGAAAATTCATGCAAATGAGACGATCCAATACAGATTATGCAGAAAAAGAAAGAATAAGTCATCAAAATCGAAGATTAGAAAGTAAATTTAAACATTTTGAAGTAGACTACAACAAAAAGAGAAGGACAGATCCAGAGTTTGTTGCATTTGAGAAGGAACACAATAAAAAGCGAAGGACTGATCCACAGTTTGTTGCATTTGAGAAGGAGCACAATAAAAAGAGAAGGACTGATCCAGAGTTTATTACATTTGAGAAGGAACACAATAAAAAGAGAAGGTCAGATCCACAGTTTGTTGCATTTGAGAAGGAGCACAACAAAAAGAGATGGACAAATCCAGAATTTGTTGCAAATCAGAAAGAGCACAACAAGAAGAGAAGGTCAAATCCAGAGTTTGTTGCATTTGAGAAGGAGCACAATAAAAAGAGAAGGACTGATCCAGAGTTTGTTACATTTGAGAAGGAGCACAACAAGAAGAGAAGGTCAAATCCACAGTTTGTTGCATTTGAGAAGGAGCACAATAAAAAGAGAAGGTCAGATCCACAGTTTGTTGCATTTGAGAAGGAGCACAACAAAAAGAGATGGACAAATCCAGAATTTGTTGCAAATCAGAAGGAGCACAACAAGAAGAGAAGGTCAAATCCACAGTTTGTTGCATTTGAGAAAAACCATAATAAAAGTAGAAGAACTGATCCAATTTTTGTGAAATTTGAAAAAGATTACAATAATAAAAGAAGAAGTGACCCAACCTTTAAAGCCTTTGAGCATGACATTGACAGGAAACGCAATAGTAGTATTAACAAAGCTTTAGATTCACATCAATTAATTGATGCATTTCAAAATGAGGTTTCAACAGCTTGCATTTACAGATGTACATCTTGCGACCAGCTGTGGTTTAAGGAATCTGTTGAACCAGTTGGAAAACTTGAAAGAACCCTTATTTTCACAGTGTGTTCGAAAGAAAAATAGTATTGATGAATTTGAGTATGTCTGTCGCACATGTTTAAAATCTTTGAAGAAGGGTAAACTGCCAAATTTAGCAATTTATAATAAACTAAATTTCCCATTAAAACCACAAGTTTTGATGCTAAATTCTCTGGAAGAAAAGCTTGTGGCACCAGTATCAACATTTTTTCAAATGCGTGAACTTCCAAGTGGAGGTCAGTTTGGTATTCAAGGAAATGTAGTCAATGTTCCAGCTGATAATATGTCAACTGTTAAAATGCTTCCAAGAAGACTGCCAGAGTCACAGACAATACCAGTAAAATTGAAAAGAAGATTAAGATACAAATCACATGTAATGTTTCAGAATATAAGACCACAAAAATGTATAGATGCAACAAAATATCTTCTAACTAAGCCTTTGTTTAAACAGTACGTCACAGATGGACTTGATGAGAAATGGCTTACTGAACATATGAAAAGTTTAGAAAACACAGATTGGGATACATTTATTGAAAAAAATCCAGAAACAAATCATCCTCATCCCGTTAAATCACCTGAAATAAAAAAACAAACAGAATAAAGAAAAAACTGAAATGAAACAAGAGACAGACATGACAGAAGAAGATGACCTATGGAGTGAATATGATGATGATTTTGTTAATAAAGATGATATGGAAAAACAGCAGGAATGTGATGGGGTCTATGACACAATGTTATACCCAGAAAATTTAGATAGTCAGAGAAATATACTGTCATTTGCACCAAGTGAAGGTAACTTACCAGTTAGCCCTTTTGGAGATGCTATTGAAGAATTGTCATTTCCCGGTTTATTTTGTGGTGAAAAACGTCCATCAAACAAAGAACGTTCAGTGTCGGTGAAATATAGCGAAATATGCAAGTCTGAACTACGCCAAAATGATCGAAGAGCAGCACAAAATATTACTAATATCTTTTTCAAAGCCAAAAAAATTCAAATGAAACAAATTCAAGATAAGGTTTGGTTGTCACTACGACGAGTAAAAACCAAAGGAAAGAAAATTACAGCAAAAGATTTAAAAGACGAAAGCAATGTTGATACTTTGGTAAAGTTAGATGATGGTTACAGAATATTTAGAACACTACGAGGATCACCACCATACTGGGAATCTGCCAAAAAAGATTTATTTGCAATGGTTAGGCAATTAGGTTTACCAACTTGGTTTATTTCCCTGTCATCAGCAGAAACAAGATGGAAACCACTATTAAGGTCACTTGGAAAAATAATTGATGGAGTGCAGTATTCAGATGAAGATATAAATATCATGACCTGGCAAACTAAATGCAGATTGGTGCGATCTGATCCAGTCACCACTGCTCGCTACTTTGATTACAAAGTACAAAAATTGTTCCATTCTTTTTTGAACTCATCTGTAATGCCTCTTGGGAAAGTTAAAGATTTTTTTTATCGAATAGAATTCCAACAAAGAGGTTCACCACATGTTCATTCAGTTTTATGGATTGAGAATGCACCCTTCTTAGAAATAAACGAAAACAAAGATATTGAAGACTTTATATCTAAATATATCACCACAAATAGAAATTTGCCTGTTCAGGATGGACAACTAGACTTAGTAAAATTGCAAATGCATAGGCATACACATACATGTAGAAAGAAAAAGAAAAAAACCTGCCGTTTCAATTTTCCACTACCACCTATGAAAAAGACTATCATTCTAGATAAACTGCCATCAAATATGACTCCTAAGGAAGTGAAGAGACACGCAAAGGGCTATGAACTTATTCAGAAACGTTTAGCACAACAAATGTCCTTAGATTGTACTTTTGAAGAATTTTTGCAAGACATCAAAATGACCGAAGATGACTATATTCTTGCCATTAGATCATCTTTAAAAGAAGCAAAGGTTTTTTTAAAGAGAGATCCAGAATGCATTCGCATCAATGGGTACAATGATACCGTATTGCAAGCATGGATGGCTAACATGGACATACAATTTGTTACCAATGCATTTGCATGCTTAATGAATATTGTAAACTATGTTAGTAAAGGACAGAGAGGGATGAGTAACCTTTTAAGAAGAGCATGCGAGGAAGCTCACAAGCAAAATAGCTCTATGAACAATCAAGTAAAAACTATGGGTAACAAATTTTTAAAACATGTCGAAATATCTGCACAGGAGGCTGTTTACATAGTTTTACAAATGAAGCTGAAAAATTCAAGCTGTGGACATATTTTCATAAATACATCTCCCCCAGAAGAACGTCCATTTATTATAAAACCAAATGAGGAGTTACAGAAATTGCCAGATAACAGCACGAACGTTCAATGTGACAACATTATAAAACGATATTCTCAAAGACCCAAGAAGGTAGAAACTATATGTTTGGCAGATTTTGCAGCATGGTATGACCTTAGATCAGAAAAGAAAGCAAAATCAGATAAATTGAAAAATGAAGAAGAAATTGAGGAAACTGACATTGAAGATAATTTGGAAGATGAAACCTTAAGTCAAGATGAATATGACCCTGAAAATGATCCTAAAACTTTAAAATATAGGAATGGAGTAATTTTAAAACACAGAAAGAAGAAAAAAGTCATCAGATATGTAAGATATTCAAAGACAAAAGACCCTGAAAATTTCCATCGAGAAAAACTTCTTCTTTTTCAACCTTGGAGAAAAGAAGAAAGGATTATATATTCCCTTTGACACATATGAAGATAAATACAATAGTGTAAAAGAAGGTACTGACTGCAATGCAACTCAATATGAACATCATGCTGAAGAAATTGAAGAAGCTGAACATCTTATTGAAAATGAGTTAGAAGAAGAAGCATTTGACGAAGTTGCCCCTGTAACACAGCATATAGAACTGAAGACCTTCATCAGATGGGTGAAGACATCTTCACACAATATGATATTGCCAATGATTTACAGTGTACAGGAACAGATATAGAAGAAGAAAAATTGAGAAACAGATTAACTGATACAGAATTTAGAAATATGTGTAGGTCATTAAACCGGAAACAAATGGAGTTTTTTTTTCATGTGCTTAATATATCAAAATCTGATAACAAACAATTTATGCTTTTTTTAAGTGGTGGAGCAGGAGTAGGAAAAACAAGACTTACAAAATGCATATACCAAGCACTAATAAAATATTACAATACAACACAGGGAGAAAATCCAAATCAGAAGTCCATTATTCTGGCTGCACCAACAGGTAAAGCAGCGTATTTGATAGGAGGTGTTACATTGCATGCAGCATTTGGAGTTCCAGCAAACCAGGGATTTCAGTATCGTCCATTAAAACATGAACTTTTAAATACATTTAGACATCAACTTGAACATCTTCAACTTATTATTATAGATGAAATTTCAATGTGTGGATCAAAATTATTTTGTTTCATCAATCAGAGAATGCAAGAAATTATGGGTGTATCAAAACCATTTGGAGGGATTAATATCATCACTATTGGAGATCTTTTCCAACTTAGGCCAGTAATGGATTCCTGGATTTTTAAACAACCTTCTGGCAATTCTACTGAAATTTTATCACAAAATGTGTGGAAAGAAAAATTCATGTTTTATGAACTGACAGATATAATGAGACAGAAAAATGATAAAACATTTGCAGAGATACTTAACAGAATAAGAGAAGGAAACCAAACTGTTGAAGATGTGAATTTTTTAAAGACAAGAGTAATACAATCTGATATTCCAGAGTATCCTACATTTGCCACTCATCTGCTTTACCACAACAAAAGCGTAGATATGTATAATAACAAACTGTACAATGAGTGCAAAAACCATAAAGTGATAGTGAAATGCAAAGACATAGTAATAGGAGATATATCTGCAGAGACAAAAGAAGAAATTAAAGGAAAAGCAAAGGATTTTGAAATGGGACTGTCCAAAACATGTGGTATAGCTGTTGGAATGCGTACAGAGTTAACAGTTAACATTGATCTGTTTGATGGATTAGTTAATGGAGCTGCTGGAGTTATCAAAGATATTGAATGTGTGTGTTCCCAACCAGATGTTATATGGGTAATATTTGATAAGGATGAAATTGGAAAAAATTTGAGAAAAGATTTCATGAAAAAAAAGAAAAATTGGACTCCTATCAGAAAAATATCCAGAGAATTTCCTGTAGGAAAGTACAAAAGTATCAAAATTTCCAGAAAACAGTTTCCATTGAGATTAGCAGCTGCAAAAACTTTACATAGATCTCAAGGTGACACTCTGACTGAAGTTGTAATACAGTTGCCAACACGAAAAGAATGTCATATGCATTATGTTGCATTTAGTCGTGCTGAAAAGGCTGAAAACATGTTTATACTGGAAAATGTATATCAAAACAACATTACAGTATCTCAAGAGGTAAAAGAAGAAATGGAAAGACTCAGAACAGAAAGAAATATGTTGCTTTCCTTTACTCCCTTGTATTGTTTAGATAAATCAAAATTTGTCATATGCTTTCATAACAGCCAATCACTACACTTACATATAGAGGATGTTAGAGCTGATTTTAACTTTAGAGAAACTGATGTAAATATGTTTGTAGAATCTAGATTGTGTTCAGAAGATAGTGACATTGACTATAATCTACCAGGATTTAAATTGTATCGCAATGACTTTTCTAAAAAGAGAACAAGTTATGGCACTGTTGCATATCTCAAAGAATCATTAAAAGCAGACATAGTCAAAATGAACATTAAAAGTATTGAGATTATGAAAATTATCAATCCATTTCTTCAAATTGTTTGTATATATTCCCGTCCTAAAGAATCAGTTGGCAATCTGTTTAGTGCAATGCAGAATCTATGTTCTTCGTTAGATCATAAAAAAGTTATTGTCATAGGCGGGGACTTCAACTGTGATATTCAGAATCCATCACAAAGTACGAAAAGGTTATTAGAATATATGAAGCTTCAGGGGCTTTTTCAAATTATTAATCACATTACTACAGACGGGAAAACAATTCTGGACTTAATATTCACAAACTGTTGTGCAGGAATTCAATTTGGAACATTAGAAGCATATTATAGTTATCACAAGCCAGTTTGGATAGCTTTAGATAGTTTTGATACCAGTTTCTAAGCAAAAGATTATAATAAAAAATTATCAATTTATAACTAGGTGGTGAAACACTATCAGTTATAACTTGAACAAGCAGTACCAGCTTCTCTAGCAGTTCACTATCTCATCACACATATTGTCTATGACAGTACTTATACAAATATCATCTAAATGGCCTCTCCATCTATACACATATAACATCTCTAGCAGTTGTTGATCTCTACAAACATATTATTTCTAGCAATATTTTCTTCCTAAACAAAAATCAGACTGGAAGTTCTACATCTCTACACAGATATCAACATAGATACCATCTCTGGCAGTTCATCATTTCAACATAGATAACTTCTCTGGCAGTTCTTCATGTCTACATAGATAACATCTCTGACAATTCTTCATGATTTTTACAAAAATAGCATCTCTGGCAGTTCTTCATATCAACATACATATCATCTCTGGCAGTTCTTCGGGTCTCCATACGTAACCGTACTTGGCAATACGACTTTTTTAAAGATTATAACTCGGTGGTGAAACACTATCAGTTATAATTTGCCGAATATAATTCATGTCTCTGGCAGTTCCAATTATAATTTGCTGAATATAATTCATGTCTCTGGCAGTTCATCATGTCAATATAGATAACATATCTGACGTTTCTTCATGTTTACAAACCTACATCTCTGGCAGTTCTTTATATCAACATAGATAATATCTCTGGCAGTTCTTCATATCAACATAGATAACATCTCAGGCAGTTCTTCATATCAACATAAATAACATCTCAGGCAGTTCTTCATGTCTACATAGATAACATCTCTGGCAGTTCTACATGTCTACATAGATAACATCTCTGGCAGTTTTTCATGTCTACATAGATAACATCTCTGGCAGTTTTTCATGTCTTCATAGATAACATCTCTGGCAGTTCTACATGTCTACATAGATAACATCTCTAGCAGTTATTCATGATAACAAAAATACCAGCTCTGGCAGTTCTTCATGTCTACATACAAAGCCGTACTTCGCAATAAGACTATTTTTTTAATTATAACTAGGTAGTGAAACACTATCAGTTATAACTTGCAAATAGTTTTCTGACAGTTCTTCATGTCAATATAGATAACATCTCTGGCAGTTCTTCATATCAACATAGATAACATATCTGACGTTTTTCATGTTTACAAACCTACATCTCTGGCAGTTCTTCATGACAACATAGATAACATCTCTAGCAGTTCTTCATTTCGACATAGATAACATCTCTGGCAGTTCTTCGTGTCAACATAGATAACATTTCTGGCAGTTCTTCATGTCAACCTAGATAACATGTCTGGCAGTTATTCATGATAACAAAAATACCATCTCTGGCAGTTCTTCATGTCTACATACAAAGCTATACTTCGCAATAAGACTATTTTTTGAATTATAACTAGGTGGTGAAACACTATCAGTTATAACTTGGCAAATAGTTTTCTGGCAGTTCTTCATATCAACATATATAAAATCTCTTGCAGTTCTTAATGTCTACATATATAACATCTCTGGCAGTTCTTCATGTCTACATATATAACATCCCTGGCAGTTCTTCATATCAACATCAATATTATCTCAGGCAGTTCTTCATGTCTACATATATAACATCTCTGGCAGTTCTACATGTCTACATATATAACATTTCCGGTCATTCTTCATGTCAACATAGATAACATCTCTAGCAGTTCTTCATGTCAACATAGATAACATCTCTAGCAGTTCTTCATGTCAACATAGATCACATATCAGGCAGTTCTTCATATCAACATAAATAACATCTCAGGCAGTTCTACATGTCTACATATATAACATCTCTGGCAGTTCTACATGTCTACATATATAACATTTCCGGTCATTCTTCATGTCAACATAGATAACATCTCTAGCAGTTCTTCATGTCAACATAGATCACATATCAGGCAGTTCTTCATATCAACATAAATAACATCTCAGGCAGTTCTTCATATCAACATAAATAACATCTCAGGCAGTTCTACATGTCTACATATATAACATCTCTGGCAGTTCTACATGTCTACATATATAACATTTCCGGTCATTCTTCATGTCTACATAGATAACATTTCTGGCAGTTCTTCATGTCAACCTAGATAACATGTCTGGCAGTTATTCATGATAACAAAAATACCATCTCTGGCAGTTCTTCATGTCTACATACAAAGCTATACTTCGCAATAAGACTATTTTTTGAATTATAACTAGGTGGTGAAACACTATCAGTTATAACTTGGCAAATAGTTTTCTGGCAGTTCTTCATATCAACATATATAAAATCTCTTGCAGTTCTTAATGTCTACATATATAACATCTCTGGCAGTTCTTCATGTCTACATATATAACATCCCTGGCAGTTCTTCATATCAACATCAATATTATCTCAGGCAGTTCTTCATGTCTACATATATAACATCTCTGGCAGTTCTACATGTCTACATATATAACATTTCCGGTCATTCTTCATGTCAACATAGATAACATCTCTAGCAGTTCTTCATGTCAACATAGATAACATCTCTAGCAGTTCTTCATGTCAACATAGATCACATATCAGGCAGTTCTTCATATCAACATAAATAACATCTCAGGCAGTTCTACATGTCTACATATATAACATCTCTGGCAGTTCTACATGTCTACATATATAACATTTCCGGTCATTCTTCATGTCAACATAGATAACATCTCTAGCAGTTCTTCATGTCAACATAGATCACATATCAGGCAGTTCTTCACATCAACATAAATAACATCTCAGGCAGTTCTTCATATCAACATAAATAACATCTCAGGCAGTTCTACATGTCTACATATATAACATCTCTGGCAGTTCTACATGTCTACATATATAACATTTCCGGTCATTCTTCATGTCTACATAGATAACATTTCTGGCAGTTCTTCATGTCAACCTAGATAACATGTCTGGCAGTTATTCATGATAACAAAAATACCATCTCTGGCAGTTCTTCATGTCTACATACAAAGCCGTACTTCGCAATAAGACTATTTTTTTGAATTATAACTAGGTGGTGAAACACTATCAGTTATAACTTGGCAAATAGTTTTCTGGCAGTTCTTCATATCAACATATATAAAATCTCTTGCAGTTCTTAATGTCTACATATATAACATCTCTGGCAGTTTTTCATGTCTACATAGATAACATCTCTGGCAGTTTTTCATGTCTTCATAGATAACATCTCTGGCAGTTCTACATGTCTACATAGATAACATCTCTAGCAGTTATTCATGATAACAAAAATACCAGCTCTGGCAGTTCTTCATGTCTACATACAAAGCCGTACTTCGCAATAAGACTATTTTTTTAATTATAACTAGGTAGTGAAACACTATCAGTTATAACTTGCAAATAGTTTTCTGACAGTTCTTCATGTCAATATAGATAACATCTCTGGCAGTTCTTCATATCAACATAGATAACATATCTGACGTTTTTCATGTTTACAAACCTACATCTCTGGCAGTTCTTCATGACAACATAGATAACATCTCTAGCAGTTCTTCATTTCGACATAGATAACATCTCTGGCAGTTCTTCGTGTCAACATAGATAACATTTCTGGCAGTTCTTCATGTCAACCTAGATAACATGTCTGGCAGTTATTCATGATAACAAAAATACCATCTCTGGCAGTTCTTCATGTCTACATACAAAGCTATACTTCGCAATAAGACTATTTTTTGAATTATAACTAGGTGGTGAAACACTATCAGTTATAACTTGGCAAATAGTTTTCTGGCAGTTCTTCATATCAACATATATAAAATCTCTTGCAGTTCTTAATGTCTACATATATAACATCTCTGGCAGTTCTTCATGTCTACATATATAACATCCCTGGCAGTTCTTCATATCAACATCAATATTATCTCAGGCAGTTCTTCATGTCTACATATATTACATCTCTGGCAGTTCTACATGTCTACATATATAACATTTCCGTTCATTCTTCATGTCAACATAGATAACATCTCTAGCAGTTCATCATGTCAACATAGATAACATCTCTGACAATTCTTCATGATTACAAAAATAGTATCTCTGGCAGTTCTTCATATCAACATAGATACCATCTCTGAACGTTCTTCGTGATTGCAAAGATAACATCTCTGGCAGTTCTTCATATCAACATAGATAACATCACTAGCATTTCTTCATGTCAACATAGATAACATCTAAGGCAGTTCTTTATGTCTACATATATAACATCTCTGGCCATTCTTCATCTCAACATAGATAACATCACCAGCAATTCTTCATGTCAACATAGATAACATCTCTGGCAGTTCTTCATGTCTACATATATAACATCTCTGGCAGTTCTACATGTCTACATATATAACATTTCTGGTCATTCTTCATGTCAACATAGATAACATCTCTAGCAGTTTTTCATGTCTACATATATAACATCTCTGGGACGTTCTTCATGTCTACATAGATAACATCTCTGGCAGTTATTCATGATAACAAAAATACCATCTCTGGCAGTTCTTCATGTCTACATACAAAGCCATACTTCGCAATAAGACTATTTTTTGAATTATAACTAGGTGGTGAAACACTATCAGTTATAACTTGGCAAATAGTTTTCTGGCAGTTCTTCATATCAACATAGATAAAATCTCTTGCAGTTCTTAATGTCTACATAGATAACATCTCTAGCAGTTCTTCATGTCAACATAGATAACATCTCTGACAATTCTTCATGATTACAAAAATAGTATCTCTGGCAGTTCTTCATATCAACGTAGATAACATCTCTGTTCGTTCTTCATGATTACAAACATTACTTCTCTGGCAGTTCTTCATGTTTACAAAGATACCATCTCTGAACGTTCTTCATGATTGCATAGATAAAATCTCTGGCAGTTCTTCATGTCTACATATATAGCATATCTTGCCGTTCTTCATGTCGACATAGATAACATCTCTGGCAGTTCTTCATATCAACATTGATAACATCTCTGTTCGTTCTTCATGATTACAAACATTACATCTCTGGCAGTTCTTCATGTTTACATAGATACAATCTCTGGACGTTCTTCGTGATTGCAAAGATAACAACTCTGGCAGTTCTAAATGTGAACATAGATAACATCTCTGGCTGTTCTTCATGATTACAAACATAACATCTCTGGCAGTTCTTCATTTCTACATACAAAGCCGTACTTCCCAATAAGACTGATTTTTTTAATTATAACTAGGTGGTGAAACACTATCAGTTATAACTTGGCAAATAGTATTGTGACAGTTCTTCATGTCTACATATATAACATCCCTGGCAGTTCTTCATATCAACATCAATATTATCTCAGGCAGTTCTTCATGTCTACATATATTACATCTCTGGCAGTTCTACATGTCTACATATATAACATTTCCGTTCATTCTTCATGTCAACATAGATAACATCTCTAGCAGTTCATCATGTCAACATAGATAACATCTCTGACAATTCTTCATGATTACAAAAATAGTATCTCTGGCAGTTCTTCATATCAACATAGATACCATCTCTGAACGTTCTTCGTGATTGCAAAGATAACATCTCTGGCAGTTCTTCATATCAACATAGATAACATCACTAGCATTTCTTCATGTCAACATAGATAACATCTAAGGCAGTTCTTTATGTCTACATATATAACATCTCTGGCCATTCTTCATCTCAACATAGATAACATCACCAGCAATTCTTCATGTCAACATAGATAACATCTCTGGCAGTTCTTCATGTCTACATATATAACATCTCTGGCAGTTCTACATGTCTACATATATAACATTTCTGGTCATTCTTCATGTCAACATAGATAACATCTCTAGCAGTTTTTCATGTCTACATATATAACATCTCTGGGACGTTCTTCATGTCTACATAGATAACATCTCTGGCAGTTATTCATGATAACAAAAATACCATCTCTGGCAGTTCTTCATGTCTACATACAAAGCCATACTTCGCAATAAGACTATTTTTTGAATTATAACTAGGTGGTGAAACACTATCAGTTATAACTTGGCAAATAGTTTTCTGGCAGTTCTTCATATCAACATAGATAAAATCTCTTGCAGTTCTTAATGTCTACATAGATAACATCTCTAGCAGTTCTTCATGTCAACATAGATAACATCTCTGACAATTCTTCATGATTACAAAAATAGTATCTCTGGCAGTTCTTCATATCAACGTAGATAACATCTCTGTTCGTTCTTCATGATTACAAACATTACTTCTCTGGCAGTTCTTCATGTTTACAAAGATACCATCTCTGAACGTTCTTCATGATTGCATAGATAAAATCTCTGGCAGTTCTTCGTGTCTACATATATAGCATATCTTGCCGTTCTTCATGTCGACATAGATAACATCTCTGGCAGTTCTTCATATCAACATTGATAACATCTCTGTTCGTTCTTCATGATTACAAACATTACATCTCTGGCAGTTCTTCATGTTTACATAGATACAATCTCTGGACGTTCTTCGTGATTGCAAAGATAACAACTCTGGCAGTTCTAAATGTGAACATAGATAACATCTCTGGCTGTTCTTCATGATTACAAACATAACATCTCTGGCAGTTCTTCATTTCTACATACAAAGCCGTACTTCCCAATAAGACTGATTTTTTTAATTATAACTAGGTGGTGAAACACTATCAGTTATAACTTGGCAAATAGTATTGTGACAGTTCTTCATGTCAATATAGATGACATCTCTGGCAGTTCTTCATATCAACATAGATAACATATCTGGCGGTTCTTCATGTTTACAAACCTACATCTCTGGCAGTTCTTCATGTCAACATAGATAACATCTCAGGCAGTTCTTCAAGTCTACATAGATAACATCTCTGACAGTTCTACATGTCTACATAGATAACATCTCTGGCAGTTCTACATGTCTACATAGATAACATCTGTAGCAGTTCTTCATGTCAACATGGATAACATCTCTAGCAGTTTTTCATGTCTTCATAGATAACAATTCTGGCAGTTCTATATGTTTACAAACCTACATCTCTGGCAGTTCTTCATGTCAACCTAGATAACATCTCTGGCAGTTATTTATATTAACAAATGTCTACATACAAAGCTGTACTTCACAATAAGACTATATTTTGAATTATAACTAGGTGGTGAAACACTATCAGTTATAACTTGGCAAATAGTATTCTGACAGTTCTTCATGATATTTTAATACTTCCCGGGCAATATGAGCATTTTTATGAAATGTTGAACATCATCTGCATTTTCGGTCATTGTAACTGATATAAAACATCGCAACAAACTTCAGGTACTTGAGGGATCAACTTGAACCTTATATGTATATGTAAGTCAGTTTAATTAATTTTATTTATCTAATAATTTTGTATATCCTTATATATATATATTTTCTACAATACTATCACTACTTTTTGCCTCATTCAAGAGAAAAACTCACTGTTGGGGCTATTGTCATGGCTATGTCCATATGTTTGTCTGTCCATATAATGTTGGTTATGTCAACATTTTTGCATCCCATAAACAATCTGTTTCTGGGTCTTCCTTTTACTATTGATATTTTGTAATACTTGTTGGAAAAAATATTAAACAGAACATTATGACCTTTTAAAAATAGCCAATTTGTGCTGATCAATGTCCATTCTAAGGGATCAAAACATAACTTAAAAACAGACCTTCCAATCAAGATTCAGAAGAAAAAGAAGTGACATTGGGGTCAATTAAACTTTTTTTTTAAAAGGTGCTCACGAATGTTAATTTAAAATTAAAACTCTATGGATAGTTGCATTTTGTATCATACTTGATGTAATATGTATACAATATGTATTCAATAAGCATGTTGAAATTTAAAAAAATTACTAACACTTATTTATGTAAAGTTAAAGAATATTATATGATCAACAATAAAATGTCTTTTTATTTTATATTTTATTGATTGATTATGTATACACATCTACTTTTAATTTATTTACCTAATCCTGACCTAATGATGATTTTTAGTTCACTTCTTAAATCTACTCATTAAAAGTAAAAACAATTTTAAAGTGAGTATAATCTTATAATTCTAAATTCATAAGGAATAGGATGAGTGTTTTTAAACTAAAGAAATATATTTAATGAACAACCTGAAAAACCTGAGGGACTGCAACTTAAAACTCCAATATTAGTATCTGACAGTAAAGGATTTACATTGAGGAATAATTGTTTAGATTATGAATTTCCGTTAGAATTGTGGTGTTTATCATCTGCAAGGACTAAAGAATTAGTGGATATCGTAGATCAACGTATTGAAAAGGCAATTAAACGCCATGGTCATATAATTTTGTATGTATGGTCAGGAACATGCGACATTAGTTCGAAAATTGGAAAATACATTGAAATTCGATCCAAAAACTTTTCAGTAGTAGATAGAGTCATTGAACAATATCATAGAGCAATAGGGATTGTAAATAAATATCCAAATAAAGCAGAAATCAAATTTGTGGAATGCCCTACAATTTCATTTAAAAAATGGAATAAAAATCATGGAAAATTTGATTCAAATTTGTATATATGGGATGATAAAATTGCTACAAAACAAATCAATTATTTAAATCAAGAAATAAAAACTTTAAATCAAAGATTGTCAAAAAACAATTTAGCATTTAATCAGTATTTTCTCAGAAGCAGGAAAAAAAAAGGAAAAAAAACAAGGTATTCAGTAAATGCAAATTTGAATATAGATGGAATCCACCCTGGAAAATATTTAAGTTTATCTTGGACTAAATATCTACTGAAAGATACATACAAAGAATGTTTTGTAAATCTTCACTCCTCTGATGAAGTATCATTCTCAGTTGAGGATCCTGATATCACATGTTAATTAGACAGGTAATATTATAAGCAATAACGTAACTTATTATGTTAATTTTTAAAATCTTGTAATTTCTCAAAATAAAACACGAATTGTCATTCGAAATAAAGCTTTAATTAACAAACCGCGTGGAGTGCCCGCGGTATATAAATAGACCTCCAATTCAGAATATATTAAAAAAAAATATGTACATCCTGTTTCATTTATATGTACCATAGCTAATTCGTAATGCATTTCAAGGGTTGTGTATTAAACAGAATCTTATTTTGTCATCTGGGTTACATGCAAGGTCAGAGATTATTCAAACAAAGTTTGTCTGTCTGTCAGTCTCGGATCTTGTAAATGCTCTTAAATGTACAATTCTTGCCAGATTTCTATAAAATATATATCAAACGTTTAAAGTATCAAATATTGTTTAGGACAATATGAAATCTTAGATCACTGTACGTCCTTCAACCATGAGGAAAATGCCCTATTATCATATGAATAAAACAATCCAAATGGTCTATTTTACAGCAATACAATTTATGAAATACAAATATAACATACTATCCAAGATATATGTTTATTTAAACAGATATAAATCAAGCTTTGTATGATAAGCTATTGATTTTTAGCTATTGATTTGACTTTTTTGTTACCTTGTATCATATCATGATTTTATAGTCCAATTTGGAATTTGCATGAAATGTGATAGTACTAGCAATGCAATCCACAGGCACTACATGATGACTTGTATACAAGTTCTATTTAAGTATTATATATCTCTGAAATATAATGTTTATTTTTTCAAGTTAATCATTTACAGCTATCAATGTTTATTTATTATTATGATTAATTTTTACTGTCTCTTTTTAATTTACATGCATTACTTCCCTTTAAGGAAAACTATACATAGATATTACTTTCAATTCCCAATTAATCTTTTCAAATTATTGTAAAAAGATAAAGTTTATCCATATGTAATATCATCATCTTGAACTTCTTTCATGTAAATTAAAAAGAGATGATTATTTTTCCTTTATTAACATCATCTTTTTTTTCAGTAAACAATGGGGAAAATAAACAAAGCCTTAGAAAAGGTCAAATCAAATGCAATAAATCTCAGCAGGAATATTAATGAACTGAAAGTCAGTCGCAAACAAAACCCAAACAAAACAGCTGATTGTGTAAAAAATATTACAAAATCTGCCAGGATAATGAAGGCTTCCATTAGGTCTTTTTCCTCCTTATTTGCTAACTTCATTATTGGAGATATTGATAGTTCCCTGCAACTGGTTCAAAAATCATCAAAAGAGTTGCAGGATGCTCATAGAAATATGAACTTACCCTTAATGGAAGAATCTCTGAATGAAATTGAAAACAATTCAGAACTCTTGCCAAAGGAAATTGACCAACTTCAAGATTTCATGACAGCATTTGAAAATTTTCCACAATTTAAGGCAAGTCTTCACAAATTGAAATTAATAACTTAATAATTTTATTTGATGAAATAAGTATTTAATATGTAACTAGATTTATCAATAACAACATAGTATATACATGATATAAACCAATTTGAATGCATAAAAATATTACAAAGCCAAAACAATTAATATTTAAATACAAATATCATTTTTAATCTGTGAAGTAATGTTTCAATTAGCAATGTATTACCTTGTTCTCTTGAAAAGACACTAACAAGATTTAAGATTTATTTTATAGTCCAATTAATAGATAAGACATTCAAAATCTAACAAATGTGTTTACCCCTACAGATATCTTTTTAAGATTTATGGTATAAGAAAGTTAATATCAATTTTTCATTGCTTTAATGAATATTTTTTTCACAACAAGATTCGCAAGATACAACACCATTAGAAGCTGGCAATTTGATTACCCCTCAAAAGGCATGTTCACATTTAAAAATTTTGATAGCTATAATAAATTCAAAAATAGTTATTCTTCTGATGCATATTACAATAATGTAATAATAAACCCAAACTAACTTTTTGATAAAAGATGCGCAAATTATTAATGTTTGGACTTAAACTGTTTTTTACAATCATTTCATTAAGAATAAAGAACTTCAATTAATTAATTTGATATATATAAGATCCACAAATAATCTCACATTTATAATTTTAAACAGAAAGAAATATTGCCTGAAGATACCCCATCTACTAGTTACAGCACTGGCACAAGTAATGTGGAACCAAGTGAGAATGATGAAAAGGCATGATATTCTCTAGCTTAATTACTCATGTTCAATTGAAATGAATCATTCATATAAAAAAAAATATTTAAAAAATTCATGTAAAAAAGAAATATTTAAAAAAGTAAAATAACTAAAGTATCTCAATTAAATTGAATGAAATTGTTACAACAAAATAGTTCCAAGAGATTTATTGCATTACAGATTTTACATATGACCAGTTTGTTTCTAATTATTATCCCTAATAGGTTAATAGTGAAGTTGATGGTGATGATGATACCACTGATAGTGAGGAAGAAGATGCTCTACTGAGTCAGCTGCCAGAAATGCCACTATGAACTGATTATATTTATATTACTATGTATAATGTACAGTTTTAAATAATGTTGTAATTTGTCTTCAGTATAATGATATGTATTGTAAACTATAATGTTTGTCATATATCCATATAAGAAAAATACATCTTTGTTTATAAACATTTTTAATAAATGATTTTTCCTTTAGATATCCATCACAGACCACAAAAAGGTAACAGCATTTCTTGTGGATCTGGTATCAAGAAAATTCCTTTAATCCAGTAACAGTTGATAATAATAACTTTCCTTTTCAGTATTCATAATGTTTTCATAACATAACTTTATCACATGCCATTCTATGTTACTTTTCAGCACTTAACTTCCAATGCTTGTGTTCAGATATTTTTCCTCTATTGAAATCTATCAATTACACTATCATTGTTCACCTCCATCTTTAGTTACCATTATCAATATAATTGTATATCACTTGTTTCAATCTTAACCACAGTTATCTATAATACCTCTATATAGAACAAATACAAATGGTAATATTAATACACTCTGATAGTTGTCTTCATCGGCACTGTCAGCAGCGCTAGTGTTCATACAGGCATCAGCAGCAGCGACATTATATCATTATTTACAGATTAAAATATATAATGTTTGTCTGATTGCATTTACTTTCAATGCAAATACAAGATAGGCGAGACATTTTTGTGTGTCCACTCTTGTCTTAATTTATAAGCAATAAGTCAACTGTATTTGTTGTATTGAAAAATTATTAACTGTACATGTCTGCCTGGCATGGTTCATCTGACCTTGACCTCATTTTCATGGTTCATTGATCAATGTTTCGTTTTCTTGGTTAATGTTGAGTTTATGTGACAGTTGTAATAAAGCTTTATATTTAGGTCTATCAACATAATATCAATGATTAGTAAAGAAGGCGAGACATTTCAGCGTGTGCACTCTTGTTTAAATAGAAATTAGGTCCGAAATATTGGTATGATTGGCCCGAAATTTTCTTTGATTGCGATTTGTTCTACGACTGTGAGAACGTTTTTTACGAACAGTTTTAGAAACCATATCCAAAATTGTATGATTTTACACATGATAGCCAAGTTGAAAATTTTCGTCACATTTTTCTCAGGAACTACAATACAAGGATTTCTGAAATTTGGTTTCAGGATTTATATAAGTCAGCTATACCGTGTGATGTGTTTTCAGATTCATCACTCGACAACTTCCTGTTTACCGAACACTTGCATATTTTTACACTATTAATATTATCCACTTGCGGTGGTGGTATCATCAGTGAGCAGTAGTAGTAGTTGAGATAACCAATGATAATCTTTTTATTGCTATTTTACCTGTGATGCTGTTGTTAATTTCATTGACAACAGACTGGTGCACCCTAAGTTTCTAGTGATAATTTTTCATATCATCATGATCATGATGAGAAACAAAATTATCAGTCAGTAAGATGAAAAGGAAATTTCGTAAAATAGCAATAATCTATAATTAGTTTCTGATCTATTGACCACTACCTCTTTCAACACACACTCTGACATATTTTAAGTAAAAAGGTCTCTACTTTTGAAAAAGATGGAACCAAATGATTTGGCATCAGAAATACTCAAAATGGTTTTAAACCTCATTCATGAATACTAAAAAGAACAAGTCAATTTAATAGCTATTCTAGCAACTCTTGATTCATGTTTAGATTTCTTATAAGGTTGATTAATGTATTCTAAGTTAAAGTAATAGAAATTTTCTCATACAAAAACATCTCTTTTCAGAAAATACAGTCTTTCTCCGGCTCCTAACAATGACTCAGATAATCAGATATCAAGATCAAATGACAAAGATAAACTTTATTTAACAGGAGGTGAAATATACTTTGTAACATCTAAAATGCAATGAGAAAAACAGAAGTTATCTGAATACCTGGTAAAACAGTGCTACAATCCAATATATAAGCTATTGGTCTTAAATTATTCTATACAGTCCTTATTCATATATGGATTATTTCATCTGATAGAAATCAGGTATATAAAACTTACCATAATCAGAAATGTAGAATAGCTGTGAAGCTTGTCAGTATAATTGGAGTCATTACCTGTGGATATGGTCAAATCCTTGTTTTAAGCCATTGCCGTAGAGGACGGGGCATTAAGTTTACCCGTGCCCATCTGTACCTATGTCTGTATGTCCCTAAATTGGTGTTTGTTACTTGAGTTTGCCTCATCCAAACGTAATTAAACTTTTACCCGAAAACTCAGATCTAGTTCAACTTTTGGTAGCATCACTTTTAATGTTCTGAGTTTCCTCCCTTTATAAGGTTATATGCAAGTGGGGGCGTCATGTTTGTTCTATAAACACATTCCTCATTTATTTACACCCACTAAAATGTCTTCCACAGTTTCTCGTTCAGAACACACCAGTGTAAAAACAATTTTTAGATCTTATTTAGAAATTAGTCTATAGTTGTATCATATAAAATATAATGTCATACTAGTATAACATGTCAATTGAAATGTTTGTCTAATCAAATGCTACTGTATAAAAAAACTTAAATAGCTGGAAATTGACATAGCATATATATATTCATTAGATGTATCAGGCTTTTGGTACACAACAGGGTTTGACTGTGTCTTTCAAAGGTTGACTCCAATTACACAAATCATTTTCATGTGTTTGAAAAAATTTCATTCATAAAAACTATCATATATATTCTCATTAAATCATACAAACTGAGCATACAAGCACTTTGTTCTATTTGCATGACTTTCTAATTTGCACATTGCATGATGTAGATACTAATAGTATATTTCACTCGCATTTATATTTAAATAAACTATATATCAATATGTTAAAATTAAAACATTAAGCCAAAATCATCTTAAAGTATTGTAACTTTAAATGTACTTTATAAAGCTGTCTTATTCATTTATACCCTACTGTGTTCCATGATCCTGTTATACTCATGCTGTATTTATGAAATAGATTCTTGTATTCCTTTGACTGAAGTGACGGATGTGAGCAAAAAAAGCAAGACATAGGTATGCTACTTTCTTTCATTTTAAGCATCATGGTGAAAACATTATTTTAACTGAAGAGCAAGGTGTTTTTGGTTATCTATTGTAATGCTTTTTCATTGCTAGTTTGAACCCTTTCTTCAATGGAATTTTTTTTGGCACACTTGATTTGCATAGGATTTTTCAATAAAATGCTGAAAATTTGCTTTAAAGTTATAATGCACTGCAAAAAACAAATTTTTCATCAAATAGATTTAAGTCAGATATTCTTATGATTATCCTTTTCATATTGGATACAAAGGAGTAGGTCCGGTAAGGCCCCTTTTTTGCCCAAAAATATAACAGTTTTACAAAATTGTTAAAATGTAAACTTTTAGTTATTTATTGGACAGTTGAATGCTTCTGCTACATAAATATGGGCTGTTTTTGACAATACAATACACATATATCGGGTTGTAGCACCATTAAGTCATGCTAAATTACTGAAATCTTCAAAATTCTATCATTTTAGTTAAATTTTAGACAGTTTCCGTGTAAAACGAAAGTGGCCGCATTCGTGTTCATCCTTAATATTGCAATGTAAGTTGTATTTTATGATAATACATAACATATATAAAGGTTGTGGATGAACACGGATGCGGCCACTTTCATTTTTGACAAAAACAATCTGAAAAGTGAGGTTTTTTGGCATATTTGAGAGATTTTTCATATTTGAGCTTCAATCGGATCGTTTTTAATGACTTAATCAGTTAAAATCTTTCATATAAACTAATTAAATCAAGTGAAATAGACACTTAAGTGTTTAAAAAGTGGTCAAAATCTTTCGTCAGATGAAACTGAAATTTGAGGCCAAAATGAGTCCTTACCGGACCTACTCCTTTTGTTAAGTCTGATGCAGACAATTTGAAGTGACGTTCAAAGTGTTTCAACTGAAGTACTACACATGTGTCAAAAGGCGTCATTATGGAGTAAAGGGGTGAATGACTTGCGAATAGCTGTTACACCTTCTCCTACCACATCACGATCTTTTGAGAGTTTAATATTACAGAAAAGTCTGGCGTAAATATGAAATTTTAATCCTGGTATCTATGATGAGTTTATTGATATTGTAATGTCCTTGATATTGTCTTTTGTGGTTTTGCCAGAATCTACACAATTATGAGCCTGTAAAAAAAATCATTGAATACTTGTGGTTCATACACATGAAACCATTATAAAATTTATGTCAGACAAATAGATATGAATCGACTGTAGAAATTTAATAATCTGATTTTGAATGTGACATGTCTTTTTTTTTTTTTCAGTTTTTTTTCTCTCCAGTTTTTGGTCAACAACTTAAAAATGCTTTGAGCAGTTTTCATAACACTTGATTGCCTGTTTATATTAGGAAAAATAGCCTCCCTTTAGTATTTTTGTCAAGCCTACAATTTTTGTAGCAGAAAGCTTGACATGGGTATAGTGATCCAGCGGCAGCGTTAGCTAACAACTTATAAGCTTTATATTAAGGAAGCTACAAGACCTTGATGCTTGTCACCATATTATGTATATAGATTCCTTATATGACGAAGTTTCTATCCCTAATGTTGATTGTCCTTGACCTCATTTTCATGGTTCAGTGACTACTTGAAAAAAAAGGTTAACATTTTTTGTAATGTTAATTTCTTCCTTATTATGAGTAATAAGATAATTTTTAGAATGTGCATACCCTGCAAGGTCCTCATACCCGTCAGACAGATTTCATTTGACCTCGACCTCATCTCATTGATCAGTGAACAAGGTTAAGTTTTGGTGGTCAAATCCATATATCAGATACTATAAGCAATTGGTCTACAATATTTAGTATATGGAATAATTGTAAAGTGTATATGTCTAGGTGTCATCTGACCTTGACCTCAATTTCATGGTTCAGTGGTCGAAGTCAAGTTTTTGAGTTGTGGTCTTTTATTCTTATACTACTAGCTGTAAACCAACTTATTTTCATGGATACTTTATTTCGAGTTTGGCTATTTCTTGCCTCTTTTGGAGCGATTTAACTTTGCGATTCTCAAATTTACTTGATGTAGTTAAGTACGAAAAAATCCAAGTTTTACATATTCGTGACGATTTATATTCGCATTATTTTTCTGCTTGCAAAAGTCGTGTAAATAAATCACTCGCAAAAATTAGTTGGTTTACAATATATGCAATAGGTCAACTATATTTGTTGTATGGAAATATTTTATTCTGTACATATCAGTTTCACAGGTTTTATTTAACCTTGACCTCATTTTTCGTAGTTCATTTCTCAGTGTTACATTTTTGTGTTTTGGTCGTTTTTTCGTTAAATATAAGAAATAGATCAACTATATTTGTTGTAGTAAAGGATTGTGAGGATATGTCTGTCCAGCAGGTACCATCTGACCTTGACCTCAATTTCTTGGTTAATTGGTAAATGTTAAGTTTTCATGGCTAAGTTTGTTTCTTAGATACTATTGGCAATAGGTCAACTATATTTAATGAATATATTGGTTTTTAGGTGCACATGTCTATCTTGAGCGTTAATCTTACCTTGACCTCATATTCATGGTTCATTGGTCAATGTTAAGTTTTCTTGGTAAAGACTGTTTCTTAGAACTATAATCAATAGGTCAACTATGTTTATTTTTTTTAATAATTGTAAGGTGTACATGTATATCTCTTTGGTTTATCTGACCATACCTGATTTTCTTGGATCATGTTGAAATATATATGAGCTACTCCTATTAAAGATTTATATTTAGGACTATCAACAATGATCAATATAAAATCAATGGTTAGGATTTTTTGTATTGTTAATTTCTTTCTAATATTGAGTAATACGAAAATTATCTTTAATAAATATGTGCTTACCTTGCAAGGTCCTCATGCCGGTCAAACAGTTTTCATCTGACCTTGACCTCATTCATGGTTTACTTTTCTAGGTCAAAGTCCATATTATCAGATTCTATAGTCAATAGATCTACCATATTTACTGTTAGGTGTACATGTCCAACTGGCAGATTTCATCTGACCTTGACCTCATTTTCATGGTCTAGTGGTCAAAGTTCAGTTTTTGTGTATTGGTCTTTTTTCTAAACTACAATAACAATATTATAGGTCAACTATATTTGTTTTATGGAATTATTATAAGGTATATATGCCTGTCTGGCAGATTAATCATTTCTAAATATAGTTTGCCTCAAGTAAATGTTATTAAACTTATGTAATATTTGATTTGCATTTTGGTGGCATCAGTTTAATCATTCTTGAATTATGCCTCTTTACAATTGAAAAAAATTCTGAATCATTTTTTTTCTTTTCTCTAATTTTAGTTTGCCTCAACCAAATGCTATGAAACATACACACATGCTTATTACCACAAGACAAAGATCAATTTTGAATTTTGGTTGGGTCATTTTTTTAAAACCGCTCCAGAGTTATGCCTGTTAACAAAATGAAATAATTACTGATTTTTTTGTTTTTTGTTTTCTAATTTAAGTGGCCTCCATCAAATGTTTTGAAACTTATACACAATACTTATTTCCACAAAACTTTGATCAAGTACAAATTTGGGCTACTGTGCTCTAATACCCTCCTTTAATTATGGCCTTGTTTAACTTTATATGATATGTAAGTGGGGCATCTGTGTCCCATGGACACATTTCCCATTTATTTGATTATTATCTTACGAAATATTTTTTGAAGGATAAAATCCAAAAATATGTCAACGGGACCGATATTTCCATTCAATAATGATTTTGACAAAAAGAGTTACCATTGAAGATGCAGGTGTCAGTCAGATGTACACAAAGCCTATAGTTTACAAAGTATGATTCATCCCTATATGTGTTGGTCATTTTTGTCGAGCCTTCGACTTTATTCGAAAAAGCGAGACTAAGCGATCCTACATTCCGTCGGCGGCGGCGGCGGCCACAAATATTCACTCTGTGGTTAAAGTTTTTGAAAATTTGATAACTTTCTTAAACTATCCTGGGTTTGTACCAAACTTGGACAGAAGCTTGTTTATGATCATAAGATAGTATCCAGAAGTAAATTTGGTAAAAATAAAATTCCATTTTTTCTGTATTTTATTTATAAATGGACTTAGTTTTTCTGCGGGGAAACATTACATTCACTCTGTGGTTAAAGTTTTAAAATTTGAATATCTTTCTTAAACTATACCGGATTTCTACCAAACTTGGACAGAAGCTTGTTCATGATCAGAAGATAGTATCCAGAAGTAAATTTTGTAAAAATAAAATTCCATTTTTTCTGCATTTTATTTATAAATGGACTTAGTTTTTCTGCGGGGAAACATCATGCACATTCACTCTGTGGTTAAAGTTTATAAAATTTTAATAACTTTCTTTAACTATCCTGGGTTTGTACCAAACTTGGACAGAAGCTTGTTTATGATGATAAGATATTATCCAGAAGTAAATTTTGTAAAAAAATAAATAAATTTTTTCCGTATTATACTTTTAAATGGACTTGGGTTTTCTGCCAGGAAACAACACATTCACTCTGTGCTTAAATTTAAAAAAAAATTAATGACTTTCTTATACTATTTTAAATTTGTACCAAACTTGGACAGAAGCTTGTTTATGATCAAAAGCTAGTATCTAGAAAGGAAATTTTGTTAATATTTGGTACCTGTGTATCTGTATTTTATTTATAAATGGACTTAGTTTTTCTTCCAGTTAACATTACATACAGTCTGCAGTTAAAGTTTTAAAACATTTATTCGATGCATAAACTATCCTGAAATTTTTACCAAACTTGAACAGAAGCTTCTTACAATCAAAAGATAGTATCAAGAGGAATATTTTTATTGATTGTTTTCCTCATTTTTGTTGAGCCTGGGAGTTACAGCAAAAGTAGGCGAGACACTGGGTTCCGCGGAACCCTTACAAATTTTTTGTTGTGTGACAATTTTGATAAAGGAGTAAGTTCGGTAAGTGCCATATTCGGCCCCAATTATAAAGTTCATGGTTACAAGACCATAAGTGTTTTAAGTTGCCTTAAAGACATGAGAGAAAGTTAAACAGAGCTGTTTTTGTCACAGTTTAATTAGGGCCCTGCCAAAGGCGGGTCGCCCTATAGTGATCAGTCTGTCCGTCCGTCCGTCTGTCCGTCCGTCCGTCCGTAACACTTTCGTGTCCGCTCCATATCTAAAGAACCATTATGATTTCATACTTAATACTTAACATGATTATTAACCAACACCAGAGGGTGTGTCATGTTGTATGTACAACTTCCTAGGTCAAAGGTCAAGGTCAAAAACTTTGGTTTCAGTTGACAACCCCGTGTCCTGTGGTGAAGATTGTGTCCGCTCCATATCTAAATAACCATAATGATTTCAAAGTTTATACTTGACATCCATTTTAACAACCACCAGAGGGCGTGTCATGATGTATGTACAACTTCCTAGGTCAAAGGTCAAGGTCAAAAACTTTGGTTTCGAGTAGACAACCCCGTGTCCTGTGGTGAAGATCGTGTCCGCTCCATATCTAAATAACCGTTATGATTTCAAAGTTTATACTTGACATCCATTTTAACCACCACCAGAGGGCATGTCATGATGTATGTACAACTTCCTAGGTCAAAGGTCAACGTCAAAAAAACTTTGGTTTCAGTTGACAACCCTGTGTGTCCTGTGGTGAAGATTGTGTCCGCTCTATATCTTGAGAACCGTTATGATTTCAAATATTATACTTGACATCCATTTCAACCAACACCAGAGGGTGTGTCATGATGTATGTACCACTTCCTAGGTCAAAGGTCTGTCTGTCTGTTGGTCTGTCCATTGCTAACAAATTTGATCCACACTATATTTTGAGAGGACAGCTGTTATTATTTCATACTTTATACCTGACAAACATTTTCAACTTAACATATATATTAACCAACACCAGAGAATGTGTCATAATGTATGCATCCTAGGTCTAAGGTCAGTCTGTCGGTCTGTCCATCCGTTCGTTGTTCTTAACAAACTTCAAATAATGCTTCATATCAGATTATCCATACAACTTATTTACCCCACGTTATTGACAGCGGGGCCCACAGAGATGGCTCCCATCTCAATGATATCTAGTTCTAACACGTTGATTTTTACATCCAAAAAAGGTCAAGATAAGGGATTTTGGTGAAATTTGACAAAATCAGCTGGATTTCAACCAAATAAAGGACCAGGAAACATAGAGCGCAGTCGTCGACAAGCTTAATATTCATACAAGACATGTTATATGTCTTCACAAACATTATTTTAAAAGATCTTTGTTGTCGACGTATGCGCTCTATGTTTCCTGTCAAATAATCTTTGAAAATTTACCCATTTTCATTGATTTTTTCGTGAAAAATCAATATCAGTACAACTTGTGACGTCATAATGAAACGCAGAAACGTAAAATTTTCATCAATATGACTTTTATCCTATCTAGTCAATGTATTAGCTATAATTTATCGTGATATTGGTCAATAAATCCGAATTTGAAATTTATGCTAAAAAAGGGGGCCATTTTATGACCTTATCGAACATACTCCTTTACTCTTAGCTCCATCAATCTAAGGAAAGTGTTAAAATGCATACTTGTCATTTTTTTTTTTATTTGATTGGTTCATATTCACATATAGAATGTTTTGATTACCAAAAATTGTAACAGAAATGTTATATGGTAACATTTTAGTTCGTCAAATTTTCATCAAGCAACTTGTTTGTCCTAACATTTCCAATGTCAGAGCCCTGCTTGACAGTCTCTCAAATGATCAAAAAATAGGAAAAGTGTACTATTCTGTTTCCACATGTGGGATTGTTGTCTCATTGGCAATCATACCATGTCGCCTTATTTTGATTTAGCATACTTATCAACTTTCTGTAAACCCAATACTTACCATGGTTAAAGCAGCTGATTTGCTATGGAATAATTGTATAACTGGATGATGAAAACTAATTTATAGGAAAGATAGTTTCAATCTTTTGCAAAATAGAAATGGACTTTAGGGAACTGTCAGTAACTGCGAGTACTCTCAAATCGTATTTTCTTGTTAATTCGACCTGTTGATACTGTTTATAATGCTTTTTTTGTTATTTTTTATTTATATGGATCTTGTCTGTACACCAGCTTTGATTATTTGTAATATCCTCAATTTTTCACTTATTCTTACAACATTTGTATAAACTTCAAGATTATAAAAAACCGTTTTTTTTCTATAGTGAACATTGATTGGTTAAATATTTCTCAGTGTGTTTGAATTTGTTTGTCAGCTTTTTGGTCATGAATGTTTGTCTCTAATATTTATTTAACTGTGCATTTGTATTCAGATATCGCAGATCAAATTTATTCGTTCATTGTGTAATCATACGTTTTTTGATTGAGTTAAGTCTGCCAATTGATATTTTATTGTATGTTTTTCTATGTTGTGATGTTATGCTATTGTTTCGGAAAAAGGGAGAAGGTTTGGATCCATTAAAACGTTTAATCCCGCTGCAAATGTTTGCACCTGTCCTAAGTCAGGAATCTGATGTACAGTAGTTGTCGTTTGTTTATGTAATATATACGTGTTTCTCGTTTCTCGTTTTGTTTATATAGATTAGACCGTTGGTTTTCCCGTTTGAATGGTTTTATACTAGTAATTTTGGGGCCCTTTATAGCTTGTTGTTCCGTGTGAGCCAAGGCTCCGTGTTGAAGGCCGTACTTTAACCTATAATGGTTTACTTTTTTAAATTGTTATTTGGATGGAGAGTTGTCTCATTGGCACTCACACCACATCTGCCTTTATCTATTTAGGGAAGGTTATTTTAAAAAAGTGTCTGAAGAAGATTTGGTTCTATTTCATTATCCTGCACAGTTAAGTCATACTCGCATTAATATAAGTTTTATATTTTAGAAAAGACAGAAATCACATATGCAAGTACATGTGCTTCTGAAAACAATCTATTTGAAGAAGAAATTGGAACAAGTCAGAAGGAAAGCCCTTCATTGAAAAATACAGGTAAAACAGTTAGAAAAAAATTCAAACAGTAGTTTAATTTTGTGATTACAACTACATGTTATGTTTGCTTGTTTAATGTTTAGGAATGGTCTTTACTAAAACTGCAGAAATAACTAATCATTCAATTTGTAACTGATAAATTTGTTGTATTAAAAAAAGGCATAATGTACAATATTTTTTGTTGTTGATACATTGAGGGGATTCCCCCCCCCCCCCCATAAGCTACATCTCTGTCAATCTAAATACTAGTAGCAACTTAGTCTGTCATATTGTTAATGGTAAAAGAAATTATAGTCTGATGTCTGATTAAATACATTTAAATAGTGGGACTTCAATCAGACTTGGTAAAAAGGGAATCAGATTCAGTTTAAATTTAATCTGCATGATATCTTTATAACCGAAAGCTCATGCAAAATATTTTTGTTTTGTTTTGTAAACCTGTTCTTTATATATTTGTGACAAGTGAAGTGAAGAAATTCTCATTTTTATGCTCCATCTGTCTGCTTCAGGTTAAAGTTGTGGTCAAGGAAGTTTTTGATTAAGTTGAAGTCCATTCAAATTGAACCTAAGTGCATCTATGAAATGATCTTTCTAATTTTAATGACAAATTAGAGATTTTACCCCATTTTCACTGTGGACTGAGCATAGAAAATGATAGTGTGAGTGAGGCATCCTTGTACTATGGACACATTCTTGTTACTTGAAGAATAGTAAATTGGGTTTGCCCATAACATTTTTGTGGATTTCTTTCTCAAAATTACTGAAAACCAATACAAAATGTTAAAGTAGAATCACAAATTTGTTTAAAAAATTGGAAGTATATATAGAAGTCTTATTACTAGGAGGATGTAACATCAGGATTATTATAGTGATATTATTAGCTGTGAGCTTTTCTCATCACTTGTCTTTAACTTTTACCAAAATAATTTCCTCTGAAACTACTGAGCCAAACTTGGCTACAATAGTCATTGGAGTATCTAGTTTAAAAATGTGTCTGATGACCCAGCAAACAATTCAAGATGGCTGCAATGGCTAAAAATAGAACATAGGGGTAAAATACAGATTTTAACTTATACATGTATCTCTGAACCAAAGCATTTTTCTGTATAAAATAATTTTCTGAGTGCTGTATATCAAAAAAATAAATTTGTTTGTGTTAATTTTTATTTTTACTTAATCCTACTTGGAGTTCAAGATTTGCAAATTCATTTGATAATAATTTATTTTTATAAGTTAAAAAGTTAAAGTTTAGATAAGTTGTACATGTTAGTTATCTACAAACAAACAAAAAAATATTGGGAATATTTGAAAACTACTAATTATGTTAGAATATGATTTAAAAAATAGATATAACATCATATCTAATTAGATTAACATGATTTTCCCTCCAACAGATAAGGTTTAAAAACAGATAAGGTTTAAAGAAGAAATATTTCATCAAAAATTGAATTCTTGGGGTTCTTTGATATGCTGATTCTTGCAATGTACTTAGATTTTGGATATTGGACAATATCAAATAGAAAAATGTCCAATTTGAAATTTTTCAGTTCTTTGATCACATTTATTTTGGGTCGCAAACCCATGCTGTATCAAATTTTCAATAACAATGCAAATTAAGAGCTGTTTTAAGCTAAAATGTTGTGTCCATACTTGCTCAATCGTTCAGGGTTCAACGAAATAATCACAATTGACACACTTGGGTAGAATTGCTACAGATAATTCAGACAAGAGTAGGCGTGTATACACCATTGTAAAGATCAATCAATTTAAATTTATGACATAGCAGGTTTTAGTTGTGTTGACATTTGAGAAATGAGCATATAATATAATTTTGCCATCGGCTGACATTTTCTTAATCACAAGTTAAGCACCTTGTGTTATTAGCTGCGAAAACATAGCTCTATTGTCCTTTGATTTTTTTTTTGCCAGTATTTATGGTCCGCAAATATCAAAAATCATCAAAAGGACCTTAAGAGCTACATTTTGGCAGCTACATGTGTTATATAAAGGTATATAGGGGGGGGGGGGGAATTTCTGAGACGAGTGCCTGTGTGTTAACCTATGTTTTATTTCCTATATATATGTAAAAATCAATCATAAAAACTGTAAACTGAACACTGTCCAATTTCTAGTCTTGTTATTCATTCATCATCTAAACTCTTAACATGTCAATACTTGTAAGTTTTGTAATAACCACATCTGATGGACAAAGCTGTTTATCAACCAACAAAATGTTGAATAAATTAGTAATCAATAATTAAGAACCAATGCAACTTTAATTGAATTATCTTATTATTAATATTTGTAGATAAAGAGATCTATGATGCTGTAATAGTATGTGAAACAGAAGATGAAGGAGAAGCAGAAGAATTTTTAGAGCATATTAAAGAGTTAGATAAAGAGTGGCAGTTAGATATAAATATTGGTTTTAGTCGAGAAATGTTATTTAAAGCTAGTAAAATCAGCAGTGATGAGAACCTTTTTGATGTGGCAAGATACATATTTATTTTTTTTACTAAAAGTAGTTCAGAAATGATACAACGTTTTAAAAATGAAGGTCTTTTAGTGAATTCATTATCTGATACAGACAAGATGTTTCGTGTTATTCCAGTGTCTGTGGATGGACCTGAGTGTATTCCTTATGAGTTTCGTTCATTGATTCCAATCAACTACTACAACTATAAAAAATCAAAACAAGGAGAACTTGAAGACAAGGTGTATATTAGGATGCTACAAAGACTCTTTCAAACTGGAAGAAAAGAACATTTACCATATTAGCAGAAGGTACAAAAGTGCTTGTATATACACAACCGTTATTCTGTAATGTAGAATGTACTTAATTGTATAAAGCTTTCATTAAACCTTCACCACATTTTCGTGGTTCATCACAATTGGTCAATACAATGGTTTTTATATGACCATGTCATATACTGGTATCTCAGCATCGTCCAAAAGCATTTGGTTTCCGGACAATAACTTTAGTATAAGTAAATAGAAATCTTTGAAATTTATACACAAGGTTAATTACCACAAACGGAACATTGGGATTGATTTAAGGGGTTATTGTTCTAACAATTTAGGAAAAAGGGGCCAAAAAGGGACACAAAAAAACATTTTTCTACTTTCTAGACAAGAACTTGTGGAAAGGTGTATGGATCTCTCTGAAATTATACCACAAGTTCCCATACCACAAAGGGATGGTTATGATTGGCTTTGAGGAGTTATGGCTAAAAAGGTTTAAGAATTAGGGGCTTAAAAGGGGGAAAAACAAGGGTTTCCTGTTTAAAGGACAATAACTTCAGACATTGTAATTCGAAGTTTAGTATGACGGCCATTATCACTGTGGTAGCAATACACAGTTAGGAGTTTAGTTTCGCATTATGGTCCCTGTGGATTTTTCAAATAGGAAAGTTATTGTGTAATAAAATTCATTTTTAGACAGCTGAGTACTAATTTAGCCTTCAAAGATGGTTTATAAGAGCATCAAGATTGTTTTTAACATGTTTTATGGGCTATTTTCTGTTTGACAATCCGTATTTTCATAGCTTGACCGCCCATTGGTCCAAAAATTAATGTAATGTTTACAAATACTTTTTTTCTACACGAAGTTTATGACGCAATTTTACAAAAATATGAGATGAAAGACATATGATTTTCATTGAATCTACTGAATGATATATGTACACAGTTTCAGAATAGGTATTACTTCAAGCAATTGAAATTCTACTTTTAGCCAAATTTAGGGGAAATATGTGACATCTTTCCCCCTTTTTGCAATATTTTATAGCAAATAAGTGCAGATTGTTGCCATGGATACACCCAAAAGAAATTATATTTTACCATTTTATATACTGGATATAAAATCTATAGAAGATTCTGATTACATACATATGCACATATATGACACAAACAGTAAGCTTAGTATTGCAAGAAAGCAATGAAAAGGGGATGGTAAAATTTATGAGGGCAAATTTTAATATTTTTCCTAACTGTCTATTGCTACCTGTACAATGTACTAGTATGTATATTTTTGAGGGGCCAGCTGAAGGACACCTATGGGTGCAGGAATTCTCGCTACATTGAAGACCCATTGGTGGCCTTCGGCTGCTCTATGGTCGGGTGGTTGTTGCTTTGACACATTCACCATTTCTTTTCTCAATTTTATAAGCATTGTAAGGGAGGTAACCCAAACTGTTCTTCAAGTACAATGTAATGTTGAAATTGAGGAAGGGGGCATTTTTTTTCAATTCTGATTTCAGAAATTAAAAATTTCTTCAAATATAATTAGGGGGGGCAATACCCAACAGCATAGTGTATTGCACTGTTAATCTGTGTCAATAACCTATTATGTGTCAATTATTTTATTACAATCTAAATTCAGACCTTTATCAAGCATGAATATTGTGTCAATTTTTGCCAAAACTGTTCAGGTTGGACCTCTGTAGTTGTATCCAGCTGCGCTGGGCAAAGCAAATTATTTTTATTTAGTTAGTTTCTCTTATACTATAAGGATTAGGTCCAATTTATTTTTGTGTACGGAATGATTGTGAGATGTGCAAGTCTGAATGTCAGGATTTCAAGGTTTATCTGACCTTGACCTTTTTGTCATTATCCATTAGCCAATGCAATGTTTTATGATTGATTTTGTTTTTCAGATAATTGCAATAGGTTAACTATGTTCATCTTATAGACAGATTGTACTGAGCACATGCACATAGCTATCTGGCAGAGTTCATTTGACCTCATATAAAAATCAGAAGTGGTATGATTGCAACTGATATCAACTATTCACCAGAGTTCAAATGACAAAGATATAATCAATTGTAGTTCACCATTTGGTTTTCAACAATGAGCAAACTTTGCAAAAAACCCAAATTGCAAAGTACACTATTAAAGGCCTTAAGGTGGTATGGGAGTCTAAAATAAAAATGATAGAATTTGCTCATGCTTTTCCAAAATGTAGAATCTATTAATACATATTCAAAAATATAATAAAAATGATAGGTCACTGTGTGAGCCAAAATTTGTTCCTGTGAAAAAAGTTCCAGTGGAACTAATTTCACAAGAAATATGTTCTGGGAGAACTTTTTTTACAGACAATTTCTATATAATTTGTTCCATCACTATGAAATAAGTTCCACACTTTACCAGGTGAAATAGGTTCTCGGTTAGTGAAACTTGTTCCTTACCTGGTGAAATAAGTTCCATGTTTGTGAGATTTGTTCCTGACCTGGTGAAATAAGTTCCTTGTCTGTGAAACATTTTCCACTGGTTAAGCAAGTTATCTTATATACTGAGCACTTGTCATCAGCCAGTTTAAAGTCATTATAATATGTATAAAAAACATGTATTATATTGATAATGAAATAAATAAAAGTGTAAACATCCAATTTGGATCATGTGGAGTAAAGCAAAAGTTTAATAATATACTCAATTAATTATACTAAAAAAGACACTTATGAACCAGGAAAGAGAAAAATACAAAATAATAATAAAAGTCATTCCGAAAAAAAAAGTATTACAGTTTAAGATGAACATTTGTACTTTTGTGAAAAGGACAAAGTGACTGATCAATTATATTAAAAGATATAAAGAAACAAAAGAAACAAAAGACACACTCTTTTAAAACTGTGCAACGACCATAGCTAAGTACATGTATGATTTGAACACCCATGACAGATCAACAGGAAATAAGGAGGTTGAATACCACATAAACAATAAAACAGATACAAGTTACGATACATTATCTTCTCTTTTATATATATCTTATCCTACAGTCATGCCTTCAATTGTAAATGTATCCCATGCAAGCACAGAACTTATTTTCTGTAAAATATGTTCAAGCAGAACATTTTCATTGATTTCTACAAAATACCTTTGTTCAAAACTAATATCACAGGAACTTATTTCACTTTTTTTTTAAATTTATTATTGAAACAAAACTCATGATGCTGTGATTTTGTTCTGGAACTTATTTTACACTTGGTTAAAAAATTAGTTTCGAAACAAATTATATAGTTCTGGATCATTATTTTTCTGTGACATAAGTTCCGGTGGAACATATTTCCTGTGAAGTTTTTGAAATTTGTTCTGGCCGAACAATTGTCACGCTGGGACAAATGTTTTGTTACAACTGCACATTTTTTTCAAGCTACAGATTGTGACAAAATTACATATTATTTTGTAAGGGTTATATTGGAAAAAACAATATTATGTTATTAACTACTAAACAAAATGATAGAATTGTAAAATAAATTAGGAAAAGATAGCTTTCAGACAATGCTTTGAGAATATCAAAAGAAAAAATAGGGTCACTGTACACAGTTTTAGAGTTATTTCCCCTTGAAATACCAATTTAAAGTTTTTCAAAACAACCACAAATTATCTTCACTTGTAAAAATATTAATATTTATAAGTCATATTCTTATAAATTGGTTCTTTTAAATGAAAATTCACATTAAATATCTGCATTCCTGCATCAAATTTTGCCAACTTGATAAAAGTTTTGGACCTTAGGTTTTCTGTTTTTTACAATCCAAGATGGAGGAAGACACCCATACCACCTTTAAAATAAATGACAAATACATAACAATTCAAACGAGAAAATAAATGGCCTGATTTATGTTCAAAACAATGAGCAAACAACAGATATGATGAACAGCAACAAACAATAACCCACAAATAACACTTGTCACTAACAGAATGTAACGTAGTAAAGCATGCTTGGCTGCACCAAATCCTCATTTTATCTTGGGCAGCACCACGTATAAACTAACTAAAAAATCAGATAAAAATGGATTACTTTGTCAGATCAATACAAAACAAAAAGAAAAACAATACCTTGTGCAGTGCAAAAATAAGTTCATTTTTTGAGAAATGAGAAGCAAATAGGTAATCATATTAGATTTATGGAATAATTTAAGGTATGCATGTTCATCTGACTGTACCTCATTAACATAGATCATTTACAATATTAATTTTATGTAATATTTGTTGTATAACCTTTTCATTAAATAAAACCTTCACCATAAATTCAATCATGATCCGAAAATTTAAGCACAAGACATTTCAGCATGTGCACTCTAACTTTAACACAAACAACATTTATAATTAGCAGAGTTAATCTAGTCGTTATCTTTTAAGCTACCCATCTGTGTTCAGTAGCATTTATATCATACATCACAAATACTGATTATTAATTCTCATGCACTCACATACAAATGACATATGATGTTGAATATACAGGTTTGTTCTGTTTTTGAAGTTCGATTTATTTTGCAAATTGCTAGTATATGCTGATTTTAAATATTTACCTCTTATTTAAACATGTTTTCATGACCTCTGTAATATCTGCTTTAAATATTATAAAGGATCCTAGGTGTTTGACAGCAGTCTTAATTTTTTTTTAATTGTTTGGAAAATATGTTTATTCTTCAAAAAAATAATATATTAAGGATATACACTAATCATGATTTACATACTTACTGTATTCATTATTGTAAAATAATCATTCATTATTTATTTTTTGGTATTATTACACCAATGTATGTAACATTTATTAATGCTACTTCATAATAAAGGGAATGAATCTTGATATATGGAGTCCTATTTGAAGATCAGAGTAAACAAATTGCAACTTTCTTTGATTTTTGTTATTCTCCCTCCCCCTTTTTACCTCTTCTTGGAAAAGTCTTATATTTTGCTACTCATAAAGATCACAAAACAGTCAGCTTATGCATCTATATGCTTTCAATATTTTCAGGCTTAACCTCCATTTGTTTTGAAAGGTTGAAAAAAGCAATGACTTTTAAATCTATTCTGAAGCTGATGGAAGAAAGTCCTTTATTCAGAACATTTTGTACTTCCACACAAAAAAAAGGTTTGATATTAAAGATTTGTTTAAAAACAAGAATAAAAGAACCTTCAAAATTCAATGACGTTGAACATAAAAATTTAGTCTAAAGTATATGCACATAAACAAAGTTATAAGTATGATATTCTTTTTTCCTTCAGGAAGGAAAAAAAGTAATTGTGTAATATCTAGTTAATACAGAACTCCAACTATTTATCTTCAGTTTCATTTGATATTGATTTTAAGCTCATCTGGCCTGAAGACATTCTATAAAACCAGTTTTTTTTTAACTCTCATTTACTTAGAGGTGCTATATGTATTTTCTTTTAATTATTAAAGATAGATAACTTTGACTTGTTTGTTTTTTGTTCACCAAAGAGGGGGGGGCAAGGGGGTTCCCACTAACAGCAAAACAGCAAATTGATTTGGCTTATAAAAGATAACACGGAATTAAAATAGACAAAAGCAGATAACAGTGAATGAAACATTAAAATAAGGCGGGTCCTTGAAAAATCCAGTATTTCTTATTACGCGTATAATCCTTTGTAATGAATTCCATTTTCTATGAACATGGTTTTAAGAATTATGTAGATAGATATGTATATTTGGAATATTCTTGTTTGTCCGTCGTCAACATGTCGGACATTACCTCAAACACCCTTTAAGCAATTTTTTTTATTTCAAGTTTCTGAGTACCGGGTAATGGGGTTTAATTTATTCAATAAAAATGTGTGTGGTTTTTTAGCTCACCTGGCCTAAAAGGCCAAGTGAGCTTTTCTCATCACTTGGCATCCGTCGTCTGTCGTCCGTCGTCCGGCGTTAACTTTTACAAAAATCTTATCCTCTGAAACTACTAGGCCAAATTAAACCAAACTTGGCCACAATCATCATTTATGTATCTAGTTTAAAAATTGTGTTTTTTGACCCGGCCAACCAACCAAGATGGTCACCATGGCTAAAAATAGAACATAGGGGTAAAATGCAGTTTTTGGCTTATAACTCAAAAACCAAAGCATTTAGAGCAAAAAAAAGGGGTAAAACTGTTGATCAGGTCAAGATCTATCTGCCCTGAAATTTTTAGATGAATCAGACAACCCATTGTTGGGTTGCTGCCCCTAAATTGGTAATTTTAAGGAAATGTTACTGTTTTTGTCTCGCATTGACGGAGTCAAAAAGCAAGACATAGGTATGCTGTTTCCAGCGATGGCGTCAACAATGTATTAGTTTGTGATTAGCTCAGTTATATGGGGAACCACTAGTGGTATGTCAATGATAATTGGTATGCAGATGTATTACCATTGCCACATCTCATTGCCATGGAGATTATTTGGCTCGCCCCCTCAGTCATGGTCTATTGACTTTGAATGGTTTATTTACTTTACATGTATTAGTTTGTGATTAGGTCAGTTTATTGAGATCCACTTGTGGTAAGTCAATTATAATTGGTATGCAGATGTATTACCATTGCCACATCTCATTGCAATGGAGATTTTTTGGCTCCGCCCCCTCAGTCATGGTCTATTGACTTTGAATGGTTTGCTTACTTTACATGTATTACTTTGTGATTAGGTCAGTTTATGGAGATCCACTTGTGGTACATCAATGATAATTGGTATGCAGATGTATTAGCATTGTCACATCTCATTGCCATGGAGATTATTTGGCTCCGCCCCCTCAGTCATGGTCTATTGAATTTTATTGGTTTGCTTACATTACATGTATTAGTTTGTGATTATGTCAATTTATGGGAATCCACTTGTGGTAGGTCATTGATATTTGGTTTGCAATTGTATTAGCATTAATTGGCACAATTCTTTGCCAAAATTACAAAAAGGCGAGACATATCTCCGTGATAACAGTTTATTGGTTATTATCTTGAATATTATTATAGATGAAGATAAACTGTAAACAGCAATAATGTTCAGCAAAGTAAGATTTACAAATAAGTCAATATGACCAAAATAGTCAGTTGACCCCTTTAGGAGTTATTGCCCTTTATAGAAAATTTTTAACCTTTTTTCTTAAATCTCCATGATCTTTTACAAAAATCATCTCCTCTGAAACTACTTGGCCAAATTAATCCAAACTTGGCCACAATCATCATTGATGTATCTAGTTTAAAAATTGTGTTTTTTGACTCGGCCAAACAAACAAGATGGCCGCCACGGCTAAAAATAGAACATGGAGGTTAAATGCAGTTTTTGGTTATTACTCAAAAACCAAAGCATTTAGAGCAACTCTTGACAATGTGTAAAATTGTTTTTCTGGTCAAGATCTATCTGCCCTGTAATTTTAAGATGAATGGGACAACCCGTTGTTCGGTTGCTGCCCCTGAATTGGTAATTTTAAGGAAACTTTGCTGTTTTTGGATATTATCTTGAATATTATTATAGATAGAGATAAACTGTAAACAGCAAAAATGTTCAGCAAAGTAAGATTTACAAATAAGTCAACAGGACAGTTGACCCCTTTAGGAGTTATTACCCTTTATAGTAAATTTTTAACCATTTTTCGTAAATCTTAGTTAACTTTTACAAAAATCTTCTCCTCTGAAACTACTGGGCCAAATTTTATAAAACATAGCCAGTATCATTATTCGGCTATCTAGTTTAAAAATTGTGTTTTGTGACCGGGCAAACCAACCAAGATGGTCGCTACGGCTAAAAATAGAACATAGGGGGAAAATGCAGTTTTTGGCTTATAACTCAAAAACCAAAGCCTTTAGAGCAAATCTGACGAGAGGTAAAATTGTTTATCTGGTCAAGATCTATCTGACCTGAAATTTTTAGATGAATCGGACAACTCGTTGTTAGGTTGCTGCCTCTAGGTTGGTAATTTTAAGGATATTTTGCTGTTTTGGGTTATTATCTTGAATATTATTATAGATAGAGATAAACTGTAAACAGCAATAATGTACAGCAAAAATGACCAAAATGGTCAATTGACCCCCTAAGAAGTTATTGTCTAACAATTTTCATAAAATTTGTAAATTTTTACTAACATTTTCCACTGAAACTACACGGACTACAGCAAGAATGTTCAGTAAAGTAAGATGTACAAACACATCACAATCACCTAAACACAATTTTGTCATGAACTGTCTGCTTCCTTTGTTTAATTCACCTATACCAAGGTGAGCGACACAGGCTCTTTAGAGCCTCTAGTTTTTTAGTTTTCTGATAATATATAAAAAATCCTTTCACAAATGTGCCAGGAATTTTGGTGAATTGTTTATATCTATTGTTGTAAGCGCCCTTCCGATTTTTATTAATTTCCGATTTTATGTTATTCAGTTAAGGGGTTTATTCATTAAAAAATATGGTATTTTCCTGTTTTCGGACAATAACTCAAAAATGTTTTTAGGACTCTTATGCAAAACTTTGATCTATTGTTTATATACATGATATATATTAATATCTGAAGTGACATTGAGGAGTTATCGAAAGTTTCAAAAAGGTGACGGGCGTATCATGCACTCATTGCGTAGCTGTTTTTTTTGTTATAGAACACTTTTTTCAGCATTTATTTTTGTAGAGTTATATACACTCACACATGCTTGTAATTTTAAATAGTGTGTAATAAAATTTAGAATGGAAATGAGAAATATGGCAAAGAGACAAAAATAATATCGAGTAAAAATTCAAGGGCAGTTATGGTATCGAAGTAAAGGTCCAATTGACATAGTTCTTGCGTTTGTTGCTACTAAAAATGACCTAAAAGAGTTTGAATATATATATTCGCATTCTGACTTTTTTAAATGCCAATTTAATGAGGTGTGTGATTTTTTGTGAATAAGAGTACGAGGCAAAGTTGTATATAGGGTAGAAAAATCAAAAGCACCAATTATAAGCATACAATTTATCAAGTACCTCGAACCAATTTTGACACTCCAAAAGTAATTTATTCCACTATTTTCAAAGGCCTTATTTGAACAATTTTTATCAGGTTTTTGATTGTACCTGTCTACTAGTAAGTAGAATACATAGTTTAGTAGGGGAACAATGGCTTGAAGACAAAATAAATCTTTGTTTATAATGAGTTATGTGCAGCTTCTGAACCCAGTACATGGTGGGAACTTTCGTTGTACAATGTATTTGGTTCTGCTTTGAAAATAGCTGAGTCTATATATGTACCATATAATATAAAGGTAAACTGGTTATAAGGACCTATAGTCCTTAATTGAGATCCTTGTCAGATATTCCTGGCCATATGTTTTCCTTTTTGTCATATTAAGAATTGTTTTTATTTAATATGTTCGTACGGGAAACAAGGAACTGTGATTATCCTCATACAACAAAATAAGATAATTCTAAATAAATTCTCCCCAAAAATGGAATGTATTTCAAAGGATAATCATGATGATAAGATATACTGGAATTGTCCTGGACCTTCTTCTGTGGTGGGTATATATGATAATGGAATCCTTCTCCGAATACGGGACCAACATATTAGTAGTGGTTGACTCAAATGACCAATGATCTTCAATTTTTACCGAATATTGGCTGTCAATTTTCAACAACAGTTAACAGCAAATACATTATCACAATAACAGATAACAAAAAAAAACCGTATAGACCAATAGCAGCTAACAGCAAATATATTTTCAGAATAACAGATAATAAAGAATTAAAATGCCCAATAACAGCATAACAGCTAAACCCTTTGCCCCTTCACCAAATGTTCTAGGAATAATAATCTGGTGGCTACGACTCAACTTTTTATGAACCTTTATTTTGAGAATTGTTTAACAGAAAATTGAATCCCGGAAAATTGAACTTTGGTCGAAATCAAAAATATAGAAAAATGAACCTTTGATCGATTATCAGTTGGGAATTGTACAACAACCCCCACCACCCTGGAAAGATGAACCTCCAGTAATGAATGCTAAATAATCATTGGGTTCAACATAATAACTAAATAAAGTAGTTTGAATAGCTATGAGAATTTGAAAATCTGAGGTCTATAGAGGGAGGGGGTTCAGTTTTGTGATAGAGGGTTCAGTTTTCAATTATGTAGATTTAAAACAAACAATTCAAAACATCAAGCAAACTATTTAGAGACTGTCATAAGGGTGAGAGAGTTGGCGCTATGGAACCGGGTTTAGTCCACTGTTTCCTGCATTTGAGGATGCCTAAGCCGAGTCGGGAGTGTGACAGTTCTTGTCCATTTGTTTTTGATAGTTTTGTTATTTGATTTTGCCATGTGATTGTGGACTTTCCAGCTTGGTTTTCCTCTATATAGCTAGGTTCAGTATTTTTGTGATTTTACTTTTTAATACTTTAAACACATGCAAATGGGTTTTTTTTAATTTCTTTACAGAACACAATGGTGAGCCATTTGATTTTATACCAAAATTAAGTTTGATAAGGAAATTCAGATTAGTCAGCTTTCATTTAGTCTGTCTGCCTGATCTGTGTTTTCCCAATCAGTTCCAATCATATCAATTGGTTCAGAGTACTTTGTCAGGATATTATATAGGTAGTTGTTAATGCGAGATATTCCATTTTGGGTCTTTTAGGGGCCAAGGGTTATATTGGTAATGCAGATCACACTGTGATAATTTTCTCCCGTAAGTTGTCATTGGTCTGACCATCTTCGACTCTCTAATTTCAGAGTAAACATTTTCGTTGTCTTCATTTGCATGCCCTCTTTTGTGCCTCTCACAAACTGACAACACGTCTGAAATGAATCAACATACTTAAAAATAAACATTATATTCGAATCTGAGTGTTATATTTGATATGGAAAATATGTTAAAGGTTAATTTACCCTTTTAGCTTGAAGTACATTTGCGTACTCTCTAAAAAGTGGCGATGAACTACTATAATTTTCGGAATTCATTAAGTGCCATATGAGCTTCTTTTTTAGCAAATGTGTAACGTCACATATATTCATACAGGCTAAAGGCATATCTAATGCGATTTGAATTTCAAAAATAAGTAAGTGAAATTCAACTATACATGATCTATTCATTGTTTAAAGGAAGAAACGGCATTGTTCTGCTTGTATGGAAAATTATTGTGTGGTCTGCAAGAATCTATGTTGTTACTCCTAGAATTCCGTTCGACTCGATAACTTAAATATGCATTCCCTTCATCAATGTGTATATGTTTCATCCTCTAGATCAAGCATTTAAGTGTGTACATTTCCATTAAGAGATATTGTTTTAACTTTCTTTTAACTTGTTTAATTCTGTTTATAAATATCAGTAGTATTTATCCGCAGTAAAGACTCAATGCAATGCATACACATTTAGCATATATGCCTTACATTACCACTATGTAACATATGCAGTGCTTACATAAATCTGTTCTACACATCTTCATATTTTTTTCTCTCTTTTTTTCCTAAAAGTATGTTTGAATCACTTGACATCAAATGGTGTTCTTAGTGGTATATAAATTAATACCAGATCATCAATCTTATAGTATGTAGTAGGAATCAGATAAACACTTAGCCTTGATCAACCCATTGTCATGAAAAGTAATATATTCTCGAAGCGATGTCTGTAATAATTGTTTATTTATCTTAATATATATAGGAAGATGTGGTATGAGTGCCAATGAGACAACTCTCCATCCTTATAACAATTTATAAAAGTAAATCATCATAGGTCAAGGTACAACTTCAACACGTAGCCTTGACTCACACCGAACAACAAGCTATAAAGGCTTTAAGACTTGTTTGTCAATTAAATCAAGTTTTTCATGGAATCAGATAAAACTTCAATCAGATAAACCTATTCAAAAACGTGATTCTGAATGCAGGTCACTAGGGTTTATTTTTGAACTTTTGAATGCTCCAGATGTCATTTATAAAGACTGCACAACCTACGCGAAGACATTTAGTTGAATATCAACATTGTCCACGTATATTCATAAAATGGCTATTGGACAAATGCATACTAGTCAATTATGTAAAGAAATCAGAGGGAGGGGGGATAACAAAAATCAGTTGTATATAAAAACATCAACTGCCTGATGTTTGCTCTAATTACAACAATAAAACAACAAACATACATACTAAACCCACTGACATACACTTTGCAGACATGGAACAAGGACGTACAAAATTGAACATATTTTTGAACGCCTTCCATCCGTAACCTTTAAGAGTTGTACAACATAACATATAGAACAAACTAAATAATCGGTCTAAAACAGTACATTCATCACATAGGGAAGTAAAACACAGTTTAGGAAAAACCAAAATGCATACAGTATCGGTCAAATACAGCTTTAAGAAAACCAGATTCAACCCACGATGTTTTCTTAAAGTTCTGAACTAAGTCAGGGGTATGGCAGTTGTTTATCTATAGTCCGTAAACAAAATAAACTCGTAACACTGGAAAGTCGTCCCATTCAGAACTCGTACCACTGTAAACTCGTACCATTAAAAATATATTCAAAAAATACGAATGTTTTATGGTGTTTTTTTTTTGTTGTAAACTTAATAAAATTAAAGTTGAATTACTTGAATTTTATACTGGATTTTAATGAAAACTTAGACAAAAATAGCGAATGTTTTTAAGCTTTATTTTTTAAACTGATTTTTCAAACTAGTTTTAATCCAGAAGAAAGTAAAAACATTGCTTTAACCGTACCTTAAGTTGAATATCTATATCCAAATTGAATTACCTAAGCTGTAATCCATGATCACAAATTGAATGCTACACTGTAAATATACCTGACGCCTGACGCGTCCGGACGCGTTCAAAATTTGTACACCGAATGTTCAATATTTTAACGTCATATGTTAATGCTTAGAGACGTGTTCAAAGTTTTAACGTTTGTGTTAAAACTACTAACATGTGTGTTCAGACACAGTGAACACCAGTGTTCAAATTCTGATGTAAAAAAGAAGACAGTCGTTTGTCCGATTTTCTATCCTTCTAATTGGCAAATTCAAAAAGAAATTCTTTAAAATATATGAATGTATACGCAGGATGATGATTTGAATTTTTTACTAATATTTTAGTAATTGGGAAATATTAAACTTCCAAGCTGGCATATACAGGATATATGTATAGTTTATGAACTTATTTTATTATTATTACTAGTTGTACTTACAAGTGACAAAATAATGCATATCAATTAGGCCTGTTATGATAATATCGTAATAAAAATATGTCGATGTTTATCTTATTTCATGATCCGTTCAGTTTATTAACATTACATGTTCAATCAGTGTTCAAATCGCTCGAAATTTTGAACACCTCGCGTTAAAAAAAATATACCAGGGTACCAAATACCGGAAACAGATATCGGCTGGTGATTTTGGCGGTTTAACGAAGAATGGATACACATAAGGAAGAGAACTGGAGAAGGGACTCCTATCCCACATGAACATGAAAGAAGTGAGTATCAAATTAGGATAATCTCCATAGGTAGTTCGATGGCTTCCTTGTTATTTTCTCATGTCAGATATATATTTGTCAAATATTCATAACTGTTATATCCAAATATTCAACAAAATAAAAGACAAATTAAAGAACACGATTTATATAGATTAAACGTTCATAACAAATGATTTCCTAAACTGATGAATAACCAGTCTGTGATCGTCTGTCTGTTATACAGAATAAATGATGATTGTTGCCAAGTTATCCACGTATATTAGCTGAAGATCGCTGAACACTAAGTGTTAAGAACTCTAACATCAAGTGTTCAAAAATGAAACACAAAGGCATTAAAAACTGAACACCACACATTCAATTGATGAACACTAAGTGTTTAGAACTCTAACATGAAGTGTTCAAAAATGAAACACAAAGGCATTAAAAACTGAACACCACATATTCAAATGATGAACACTAAGTGTTAAATAACTCTAACATCAAGTGTTCAAAAATGAAACACAACGGCATTAAAAACTGAACACTGCACATTAAATTGATGAACACTAAGTGTTAAATAACTCTAACATCAAGTGTTCAAAAGTGAAACACAAAGGCATTAAAAACTGAACACCACACATTCAATTGATGAACACTAGTGTAAACATTTGGAACACCATTTCAGTTGACTTAGAAAATGCATTGGTTTTTTTTATTTGCAGGAATCGTTAGATTGAAATGTTTGAATTAGGAACCGGTAGCCAATAATCCCATGAAGGTCATTTCTGCATGCTATAAAGTGTTGGAAAAAAAAAGATATAAAAAAAGGTATGACAATATATGTTTATTAATAGCTTATGTGGGTGTATCATTTCTATATCTGTATACCTTAGGTCAAGAAATCGACTTTTGTAATTTATAATGTCAAAACTTGCATTTCAGTGCCATAGAATATCAATTTGTACTCTAGACGTAGTATATATCGAAATTAAAGCATAACAATCATTGCATAATTTGATGTTTTATAAAAAAAAAAACTCTCTTCTATTAATTTTAAATTTTATTTTGCAGGATATATAGGCTCATAGACATTACTTGTTGTGGATGACTTTGACATTTGGAAGTTGATAACAACACATAAAATGCCACTTAGTTGATAGCTTTAAGTGAAGATGCACTGAAAAGTGGAGCGTACAAGAACTCTTGGAATTTGCAAACTTTTAAACTTTCATTGTGACAAATATCTATATCATAAACTATCTACTTATCACTTTGACATGCTTTTTCGGTTAGGATACACATGATGTAGCAACTATCTTTTCATGTAGGGGTAAATACTTATTTGTGATGTGAAGTCAATTTAAAAACATTATGTATGTGATTTCACTGACTGTTACTTGTGATATCATAAGGTATTCTTGTGTACTTTTTTTTACATGTCTTACATATATGCTCATTTGATTATATAAAGAATTACTTGTTAAAATATGTTTTATTGTTATATTTTGCCTGATTCAATATAGTTTTTATAACAGTTTAATTAAGTTTAGTATTTATGGAACATTATGTACGCTTGAAAATAGAACATGTTCTACATTTGAACACCATCACTTTGAACACCTATGTCAACTGTTCTGAATGTTAACATCTGGTGTTCTGGATCTTAACATTTCTGGTTTTGAACATGTTCAGTGCGTTTAAAAAGTGTTACATGGCTGTTGAACGCGTCGACGTATTAAGATTTTGAACATTCGGACACGTTAAATCGTTGAACACTAATGTTAAGGTCTCTAACATCAAGTGTTTAAAAATGAAACACAAAGGCATTAAAAACTGAACACCACACATTCAATTGATTAACACTAGTGTAAACATTTGGAACACCATTACACGTTCAAAAAGTGTTACAAAAAAGCGTTCAAGCAGTGTTCTATTTGTTAACACTTAGATTTACAGTGTATGTTTACAACTGTTGAAAGCCATGTGCTTTTTGGTGGGAAAATTCGAGAACCGCTTAACAGGAAACAGTTACATTTCATTGTTATTTATAGACAGTAGGAATTTAATTTTGGAAATAATTTTGATAAACTGCTAAGATTTATTCATGAAAAATTAATATTTTCTTGGAGTGAAACTGATAATACTTTAATAATCTACATCTGCCATGGTATTTTCTATCCAATAGACAAGGAACATTAGCTACAAATTGGTCATCATACTTAAATTATATATATACATTTTACAGACTTAAGAGGTATTGAGTGAAAGTAAAGTATACATTCATCATTAACATGATTAAACACCATTTAAATGCATTTAAATAAGTTGGTACGAGTTAGCATTGGTACAAGTTTGCATTGGAACGAGGTTTTTTAGTGGTAAGAGTTTACAATGGTACGGGATAACTATAATTCTTATCTATGTATGTTGGTGCTTGTTTTTGTTGTAGTTCATTGCTTCTGTTGTTCCCTTTAATTTCCTCTTATAGTTGATGTTATTTTGGATTATTTTTGATCAATTGAATTATGTTTTTTAAACAGTGGTAAATTACTGTTGCAGTTATTTAAATATCAACCAGTACAACCAGCCAGATGACGTAATATGATTGCATAGACTTGTTCGTACATAGTAAAGTTTTATATTAAATTAGAACATACTAGTAATCAATGGCGGCACGGATACAAACTATTTGTAAAATTCTTATACAGTGTTAAGTTGATCCATCATCCACAATACGAATCTCCTATTTGCAAGATTTTTAGGCAGTTAAGCTGCCTTATGCGAGCACCCTGGATTTGTGTGCTACCCAATACATGCTGAAATACGTGCCATTGTTATCATCTAGCTGGCTACTATATCATTTATAACTTATTGGACAGTTTTTTCATACTTTTCATTCTGGATTACAAAAAATATGACCAGAAAAACCTTAAATGATCGTCGATTTTCCCAAAAGTTTTGAAGTTGCACATAGGAAGTAGAGCACATAAGGAATCCTTATGTAGTTTATTATCCCTTGAGCTTTTTGCTAAGATGTTAAAGAACAAATGTATGAAATATTTAATCGCCGAAAATCTCTAAAGACAAGTAGTTTAGATTTCCCAAATTGCAAAAGTCGTAGGAATATTGCTTGTCGTCAATACGTAGTCAACTACGTATATATACGTATGCCAGATATAAACATCACTACACCAGGTATCGAAAAATTGCTACATAAACTAAATCCACACAAAGCAAGTGGTCCAGATAACATCAGTGGACGTGTATTAAAAGAACTAAAAGCACAAATAGCACCCATACTTACCACCATATTTACCAAATCTCTGAAATCAGGAAAAACACCAAAAGACTGGAAACATGCAATTGTTGCACCAGCATTTAAAAAGGGTGAACGATACAAGGCTGAAAATTATAGACCGATTTCACTCACTTGTATTTGTTGTAAGTTGATGGAACATATAGTGACAAGTAACATCATGAACTATTTAGAGGCAAATAACATTCTTTACGACCTCCAACATGGCTTCCGAAAATCCAGATCATGCGAATCACAACTTATCCAATTTATACAAGAACTTCATAACAACAACAGCAAAAATATACAAACAGACCTCATTATTATGGATTTTGCCAAGGCCTTTGATAAGGTTCCCCACAAACGTCTACTCTATAAACTAAAATACTATGGCATTCAAGGTAACACTCTAAAATGGATTCAGGCTTTCTTATCAGACCGTACGCAAACAGTGGTAATAGATGGAATAACATCAAATACAGCACAAAAATGTTTTGACAGAATGGTATCTTATTTCCGGTACTGTACTGGTTGTAGAAAATAAGAAGTCTCACAATCGAAAATGTTTAGGTATGTATTTATCAACAGAACTTAATCACTTTTATTTGTGATATTGATCAGCAATGGTTGAGTCGATTGGGTGTGGTCAGAAATAAATGATTGAAAATATTTTAAAAAAAATACCAGTCCCATCATCTTTTCCATCTTTTCTACTGGATATGCACATTTTTTTAAGTACCAATTTTGTCTTTTCATTTCTTTATATGGGTTTTAAGCATTTAAGAAACAACAAATGAATCTTTATGGCTTAAATTTGAATCAGGGAAAACAAAGATAATATATAAAAGGCAAAAGTACAATGATCATTTTGCAACGTTTCAACTTTAAAAACTAGAAAATAAAGCAATTATAGAGTATACCAATTTTGATTAAAGCCAACAGAATTTACCGCTGTTCAAGAGGCATACATTGATTGAGAGAAAACAATTCCGTGTTACAAACTACAACCGAGAGAAACACATCAACTATAAGAGGAAATTAAAGAAACACCAGTACACTGAAGTGCAACAAAAAAAAAACGACAATGCAACAAAAATGGAAACGAACTATTAGATAACAAGTGCCATATTCCTGACTAAAATCATTACCTTGTTACATGTATCAACGACACAAAAGGTAACGCCATAGGTAAATATCCACATAATTGGATATTTATCAAGGGGCTTATTCTCATTCCGCCTTAGCTGTCAAAATTTATATATAAAATTAATCCCAGTTTGCCTTAGTACAAATTTTCAGGTACACAAGAATTAACTAAGGCGAAATGGGAGCGTCTGAAAACAATAAAGTTAAGGTATATTTTGTTTGTATTGCAATTAGTTGGTATTTGTTATTTTGATGTTAAATTCTACCATGAAATACTTTTTGAAGGAAAGATATTTTTTTTCATTTTTGGTGTCCCACTTTTTACTGTTGCTCTTTTTTTTTCCTGAAAGTGTTTTTTTTTTTACTAATATGTTATATTTTGTAAATAAAGTCTAATTAGAGATGATAAATTGGATATGAACATTTCATATTTTAATGAATAAATAAAGACAAATATCATACAAGTACAAGGCACTGATATACATATTTGAATGTTCAAGGTTAATTTAGTTTCCAAGTTTGAGGATGTAAGATGCTGCATCACTGTACTGAATATATAATTTGGTTTATGTTTTCACAATATTTGATGTGTCACATAAAAAGTGACAAAGGTTGTGCATTTACAGCTAAGGTCATATCTTATCTGATATCATGCTTATGTGGCCAGAACTTGTTTTTTTACAGGAAGCCGATACACCGCCAACCACAGGGTAGTATTGGATGGTCAATTTGTAATATTCATGACATGCTTACTGCATGGATGAGATACACCGAACTAATTGGAATTTTATTCGTCCATACACAAAATTATTCTGCACTACTTAAAGGCATTGGTTTGAATCCTAGGATTTAAAAGCAATGCCTTACATTAATTAGGCAATAGACTTAATACCTAACCGTTAGCTTATTGCCAAGGATTTGAGTTTTGTGCCTAATTCTACTCATTGCCGCTAATATATATAAAGGTTTTTCTGTGTGCTCATATGATAAAGCATACAGATAAACTGAGTAAAACACATACTTAGTTCGTTTTCGGACAAACCCCTGTGGCGCCTAAAGAAAGTGCTGAAATATTTTTTGTTTTTAAAATTAATACAGGCAAACGCAGTTAAATTTTGTCACACGAATTCAGAACAATTAGATAAACTCAACACATATAAAACTGAGACTGCTGTCAAATATAACTCTTTTTTAAAATGGCTTTTATTCTAATTTATATTTCTTTAAAACAATAATATTGATATGTGTGACCGCTTTTTTTTCAAATGTAATTTATAATATTTCCTTGTAATACTTGACCTTAGATAATTAATAAACTCAATATTCTGTATAGCGGTTTAATAGTTAAATGGACAAGCATATATATATAGATTTTTGTTTTTATTTGTTTTTATAACCTTTTCTGGTCTTTCTCATTGGGTCCATCAGTAACTGGTGCATCCACAATCTCTCCTTCTTTTGCCTTCTTTGTGTGCCTAATTTTGTTTCTTAACGATTTGAAATATGACGTTTTCAAAATGATTTTTCGTTTCTCATTTTTTATATAGACTCGACCGTTGGTTTTTGCGTTTGAATGATTTTACACGAGTCATTTCGGCCCTAATTATAGCTTACTGTTGGATATGATCCAGGGTTCCGTGTTAAGACCGTACTTTGACCTGTAATGGTTTTTCTTTAAACAAAATGTGACTTGGATGAAGAGTTTTCTCATTGGAACTCATACCACATCTTCTTATATATACCTTTTCTTGAAAAATGTCTTGTTATTAGACCGTGTGAAATGGTTTTTTTTCTGTTGTATAAAATGAACGATGGTTATTCAGTCGGATGTTGAATGGTTTTGATGTTTCACCAACATATTGCAACTTGCAAGTTCCACACGTTGGAACATAAATACAATTTAGCGTATTGCAATTAGATGTTATAAGTATGTTGTATTTATTCTTTGTGACTATGCTGACAAATTTGGTTTCAATGATAGCGACTTTAATTTGCAGCACGTACAATTGTCTTTTCCGCATCACTTACATTTTGTATAACCTCCCATGTCGCTATTTCTTGTTTAGATACGTTTTATTAACTAGAATATATATAAGGTTTATGAGTCTCCAGTAAGCCATGTCATCATTACTTATTAATTAATATACATAATTTCGTAAAAAAAGTCTCCATAAATGCACTTAATGCACACATACAGCATCAACAGGAAGTACTAGTTGTGCAATAGAGAGGCTCTTCTATAATCTTAAAACATTGTTGTGACGTCATTCTATTGTTTTACCTGTTCTTTATTTCAGTGATTGGACTATCATTTACCTATAAGAAACTATTATATCACCTTTAGCTGTCCAATATTTTTAAGAATAGCCCTCCTCTTTCTTAAAAATATTGGACAGCTAAGGTAGCATAACTGATTCTTACAGGTAAATGATAGTTAAATCACTCAAATAAAAAACCTAGCTATTAATTACCCCAATTGTTTTCATCTTGTAAACATTAAATATAACCAAAGAACAAATGACAATTAAAAAAAACAACATTTTATTAAAGTCACTTTCCAATACAATAACTTTGTCACTCTTCAAAACGATTTCTTGAGGAAAAAATCACTTTCAAATTGATTTTTAACACATCCAATACTTGTGTCACAGCCATTTTCTCATGTTTTGGGGTTGTCTCTATTAAGACTAATTCAATAAGTTGATTATGCTCGTTGAAAGTCTTGTTCTTTGGATTTTATGAATTTATTTCTTTTTTCAAAAGGGTTATCCTCATCCGTCTTTAGGCTATCAAAATTGACCTCTGGTGTTGCTCTTATTTTTTCTAACATCATTTTCAACTTCAATTAAAAATGAATAAAGCAATGAAGTAATTCTTTTTAAATTTGATAGATCATGCTACAATATAAAGGCCATGAACAAACTAAACCTTATCCTGTGTAGAAAGTGCGAATCTTGAACTTCCTTCATGAACTAGGGGACTATAATAGTTTTAATAATATTCAAGTTTCTGAATTGATTTAGAAGTATTGTTTTTTTAAGTCTGATATTATTGCTTAAATATGAATATAATGCTACACTTCGCTTATGCCCGTGTCACACTGTCCCGATTTTTACGCCGGTGGCAACACGATTATGGAAATTTTCAAAATCGGGACTGATCGTATCCAGATCGGCCTATTCGTAGTTCCATCTTTAACCATCGTAGAACCTTCGGCCATTTTTTCTAGCCTTCAGGGACAACTTCGGGAAAGGTTCTTAATTTTTTAACATGTTAAAAAATCCCCGAAGGTGCGTCCGATGTTGAGGGTTCGTATTGAGTTCGTATCATCATCCTCAAAATCGCAATGTCATCGGGAATGCATCTTTGAACATCGTATTGCCTTCGTGATTCCATCGTTTCCATCGGGCAGTTTTGACATTATGATGTCTACACGAATGAATCACGAAGCTACCCGAAAGCCTTACGATGGCAACACGACTTCGTAAAGACCTCGTAATCCCGTCGTGTTGCCATCGAATAAAAGTACGAAGGCGACAAGATGGAACTACGACGGCAATAAATCCAGCTAAATGTGAGTTAATTTTTGCGCTAAAATACATTTAAAGTGTCATGCGCGATATGCACTGTTCAGTCTAATACGGCAGTAAAGAAAAACGTTCACAAAACATGGAGCTCATGTCATATGATTCTATGAGAACAAGAAAGGCGACAGCGTTGTTTTATCAATTCAAATGAAACAAGAAGAGCAGCTATTACAGGCTCATGATTTACTTTTACAAGTAAAATATTATTTTTTGTCAATTTTTCATATCAAGTTATATAATGAAAATCATAAACGCGCCTCGTACACCACCAATGCAGGTACACGTATTTAGGAAAAACAAACTTTTTCTTCATTATTCTGATTTTTTATGTATCGTCTAAGTTGTTGTCACACGAATGTTTACTCCATAACCATTTTGTTTTCTATATGTCATAATTTTCCGCATTTGTTGCTATCCCCACATCCTTCCTTTCGTCTATATTATTATGATATTCTCCTGGAAAGAGCTCTTTTTGAATAAAAGGGATCAACGAACCCATTTCCTTAACTTTAAGATGTATCAGTAAACATGGGCATAATTATGGGTGATTATTTAGACTAGTGTACACATTTTACAGTTCAAACAAGGTAATGCCGAGCGTGGCATTCCCCGTATGTAACATATTGGGGATAAATATGGACACTATATTTGAATATGACACATGCAGAAAATAGTAAATTGAATATGCATATTTGATACATAAACTTTGTTTAAGTAATCAACCAAAACATTCAGTAACTGGAAATACCTTTAATATTGTCTTAAGAACCAGCAGGTAAAAAATGAGCAACCAATTTCCTGTGTATTATGCTATTTCAAGGAGAAAAAAACAAGTCCATCTGCTTGACCTTGACCTTTGGCATTGAACGTAAAAAATGTCAGATCATTACAACAATATTTGGAACAATATACCAAATGTGGTTAAAATCTTTTGAAGCATATTGGTTTAAGAGTGTCCACAAGGGTGATATTGCCTTGTATTACAACTGCCACTGTGACCTTGACCTTTGAACTTAAAAGTCAATAGCGCTTAAGATATTCTTAACGAGTAACACCATACCAAGTTTTGAGCATTTTGGTTCTAGAGTGTCCGTAACAATTTTATCTACATGCAACTTACATGTAGTAGGCGAGGGGAAAATAAACTAAGTTTTATGAGAATTAGACAAAAAATCGATTTCCCGCCATGCATGGCAGACTTGTACAAAACCGATACGCTGTCGAAATTCTGTTCGTATCGTAAAAAAGTTCAAAACAGGTAGAACGCATTTTGACGTCTTATGATTAAACCAGAAATGAAATGTACAATATAATATATATTCAATATTAAATCAAACAATTTAAACGCGTGATGCCTTCGGCATATAATTTAAATGCATCGTAAGCTGTACACTTTTAGACATCGTATGGCCATTGTGCCTTCATCGTAATCCATCGTATAGCCTTCGTGATCCATCGTGTAGGCGTCGGCTGAGATATGAAGCTTAAATACCCGTCTTCGGTTAACCTTCGTATGTCCATCTTTTGCTATCGTATATAATTTCGGCACCATCGTATAGACTTCGTTATTCATCGTACTTTCTTCGGTCACTTTTAAGTATTTTAACGAGATCGGGACCAACTTCGTACGAACTTACAATTTTCGCATTCGGGTGTCCATCGTATATAAAAATCGGGACAGTGTGACACGGGCATAATGAACCACGATGAATATGGAAAGTAGAATAAAGAAAGACATTACCGCATTTTATCTGTCAAACAAACCAATCGTGTTTCCGATTCGCACTTTTTTGCAGTGATCGTTTTATGAGAGATTTTTTTAAAAAGAAAATCGAGACAAGAATATATTTTGGTAACATTTATAAAACACAAAGGACTCAATTAAGAAATAAACGAAAAAAGAGCGACACGACCTTGCAGAAAGAAAAAAAAACAGAAAGGGAAGGATGTATCCAGGTGGTACCGTTTGGGTACAGTCTCTTGAAAATTCCAATAAAAGAATATAACTGATTGCATGTTGCTATTTCTTCATTTGTTCATATTAATTAATATATATTTGTAATAAAATCGACTGCGGTGCACTCGATATGGTTCGACAAGAACCTGTTTTCATATCCTATTCTTTTTCTTTTCTCATTCACTTAGTAAAAATAAAACCAAAGAAGAAACAAGAAACTACTACAGGAGGACTACATTTTGAAATATAATATATATATATATAAACTAACCATTATAAGCTGCTTTGTCTATATCCTTTTTGTAATCCATACTGAATACTGTATCTAAATAGATTCCAATTACACATTTGATTTTAATCCAAAGTTTGAAACAACACAATCACTAATACATGCAACGACATCTTTTTCTTCGTTCATGATACGCATACCCTGTGACTGTGTCTATTTCTTCATGTAGCAATACATGTTGTTTACCTTCAGCTGTACTTTCTTTTTGTCTATTTGTTTTAAGTTTAGTTATTGTTTAACGGGGCCAACATGTAGGATATATTTTAATGTAAAGAAAGTTTATTCACAAAACAATTTTCATACTTGATGAAAATAAATCTTTGCTGGCTTTTTCTTTAATTTTAACTTTTATCGACGTGTTAAACAATGTTTTAAGTCAGATATAAGCCTCTAACAGTCAATTCTGTTAAATATTGAACAGAATGGACTGTTATCGGCTTATATCCCTTACATATATACATTAATACAATCTGCATTTTATATGATGTATGTAGATACGTAGCCACGTTTGTAGATGGTATTACGGCGAAATCTCGAATCATTTATTTTTTTATGAAATAAATAATTGTAACGTTATAGTTTGAAGAAGGCTTTGATCTGTGAATTGTCAGGCTGTGGAAATTGAGTTAACCTATTTCTGGCATATCTTATAAAATTAAGCTGAAAGACAACAAGGGATAATCAAACTCATAGGTCAAAAACAAACTAGCAATGCCATTGACTTACCTAAATCATTATTTTCTCAGTTGATAATTATAGAGTTATTTAGAAACTAAGGTTAAATTTCGTTAGGCAATGTTGAATATTCAATGGATTTCGCTTTTTTCGTTCTGTCTGTCTCTCTTATTTGTATAGATTCTGATGTGCTTTAGTTTTCTCATACCTGTCTTTAATTTATTTACAATTATAACGTTCTAAATGAAGGTAAATCAGGAAAAGCAATTTGAACCCACGAAATTGATTAATTGTTACTTTTATCAAAGGTGGACTGTCAGTATATCCGAGAGTATCATCCGTTGATTTAAATTAATAATATAGTTACTGAAGTGTTCAACTATTTATCATCCCTGAGTTTATGAATTAATAGTTTGAGTGATCCCAATGAAGGTTTATCAGGAAAAACGCTTTGCAAACATAAAAATAACTAAGTGTGACTTTTTCTAACTAGCAACGGTTTGTTACCATGAATATATACTGTTGGGTCTCGAGTATATCATCATCTCAGCAGTACCGAATCTTATTTAAATGCTTCGTTGATGAATTTAGAAAAAGGAAAGGAATGAATGCTCAATCGTACTCTTGGTACAATTGACCTAAGATCGATTCGGATATCCTTCTTTTGGTTCATTCGCTCCAGACATGCACCAGTCAAGTGTTTATCTAGGTCTCTTTCTTCTTAGGGTCTATAATATTCCCTCAGTTTTCAGTGATTTGTCTTCTGTTAATCGATATGAGCATCGGTAAACTACTGTCGCAATAATTTATCATATCTGGAGTTCCAATGTTTAGTTTTGATCGTATATAAAAAATATAAATTATTAAGATTAACTTATTTTTATATCCTAAAAAGCAATAAAACATGTACAGTATGTAAGAAATATAATGTTCCGTAATGTCGATTTAATGTAAAACTACGGGATCAAGATGAAACAGTCACACTGGCTTCTAAAAATTTTGCAGCCACGGTGACTGTACGTCAAATATAAACAATATCCACTCGTATTAAAGAAAATACCATGTTTGGATAAGTCCACGATTAAAAACCAAATATAACTACCATTTTCTCGCCATATTTTCTATGCTGATTTTTGCAGTTTGATCCGTTTGATTGTACTGTCATTACATGAATTGTACTGATATTCTTCACTTTGCCAATTTTCCTCCAGAGTATTATTCAATATCCGCCGATGCCACACCACTACCGACAGATAAGCTGCTGTCATTGCTGGATCTAGAAGTGTGAGAGTTATGTATAGTCGACTCGTCCTCCTTATATATGATGCTTGATAAGTCAATTGTTTGATCTTGAAAATTGGAAATTGAATCATTCTCAATAACGAAACATAGTAGTGTGTCACGTTTTTTTGTCTTTACAATACATGAATTGTACTGATATTCTTTACTTTGTCTATTTTCCTCCAGAGTATTATATGGATGAACATAACCTTCAATATCCTCCGATGCCACACCACTGGTATAAGATAAGTTGCTGTCAGTGCTTGATCTAGAAGTGTGAGAGTTACGTAAAGTCGATTCGTTCACTCTAGTTTTTATGTTTGAAATCTCTAACATTTTTGATTCGTCAATTGATTCGTAGTGAGATTCAGGAATGGAATTTCTCCGGCAAACGAAAGATTGTTCTTGGAGAGATGCTGAATGTTCATTTAACTCAAAATTGGCTTCATTGGTGCTAATCCCACGGCCGATACATTGAAATTTACATAGTACATTTTTAACTATCAAAACAATTGTCAAGAACACCGCGGTACAACCAGATGATACAATAGCAATGATTGCAACGGAGACTTGTCTTTGTGTAACTATGGGTCTTTTTGTAACTGTTGGTCTTTGTGTAACTGTGGGTCTTTGTAAACCTGTGAAACCTTTGAGATCTAAAACAGACATTGATCAGACATTTTTAATTTATTTCACAGTAATAAGAAATGCAACTCATTCTTAACGTTTAAGATTTTTCTTTTCAACAAAAGTTTTAAAAATCCGACTGTAATTTCTTTGAAAGGTTGTTACTAATTGATTTAATAACTGTAACAATTTCTACATTTTTTCAAAGTTTTAAACATAGTTTTATGTCTGTATGTCTTCTGTTGAAGTACATGATATCAAAAAGAACAAAACATTGCTGTTTTCATATCAGACCCCTTATCAGCTTTAAAGGCGCTGAATGTTTATTTCTACAGTTTTAAATTAAAAGCAGTTTATGAATTTATGAATTTATGAATTTATGTTCTAAATAAAGTTTAAAGAAAATTTCATTCAATTCGCTTCACCAATTGTTGGTACAACGGTTATACTAGTAGTCTGCATTAAAAGCCGGCTTCGTTATACATGTACTATCATCTTCAAACTTAAGTAGTCTATTCCAATACCTCACCATGTTTGTCCATCTTCGGAACTGGCTTGGGATCCATCCACCATCCCAATGTATGGCCAGAATAGGCGCAAAAGGTGGAACACCAAGAAAATATCGTATTGTACGGTTTTTTATAGTGTCTATTGTTTGAAATTTTCTATATCCCCAGACACTTGAGCCATAATCAAAAATAGGAACTACACACGAGTAACACAAAAAAAGTAAAGCCACAGTCTCATCAAATTCCGTATTAAATATTTACCATAATGCGTGAACCAAACAGACATAACAAATAAATTAGTCAAACCATTGGTACAGCAGTCATCATCGTGTAACAATTTCAAAAGGAAAAATTCAACAGAACACAAAAACATCTATCTACAACCACATTCATTGATTCGCGTGTCTGACGTCAGAAAGTTTTATACGTCACATATTTTTGTCGTTCTATGTTTATACAAACATATTTTCGTATGCATTAAATCCAAAGTCTATATTGTTGTGTATTTTGGATATGATCTGCCAAAGTGCTCTTCTACCTCCTTTTGACAAATTTTCTAAAATGGTTATGACATTGCCGTTCTAAATAAATGTTATTCCTAAATATCTGTAAGTTTCAACCAATTCCAGTTTGTTTTTTCCAACTGTAAATTTAAAATTAGTTTCTTTTGTTTTTCGGTTTTCTAAAATGAACACACTTAGATTTAACTGTGTTTATAAACACTCTCTAACGTTTACATTATTGGCAAGTGAGTCTACCCCAAGATTAAGGTAATTTATTTATTTGGACAAGATCGTTTCAATATAAATATGGAAAATAGTGTCGGCGATACATTATAACCCTGTTTCACAACAATGTTACAGCAAAACCACGATGTTTGTTGGTCGTTAATACGAACACATGACTAAGAACTTTGGTTTATACTTTTCACAGAGTTGTACCGTGAACAATTTTATTCAGCAAATTAAGTTTGTATAAAATCATGTTTCTGCCAATAAAAACAAACATTTCTTAAGATCGACGAATGAAACAAATACTGATTTATCATTTTTAATAACCCTATTCAAAGTAAATATATGGTCATGATCGGTCATCATATGATCTTTTTTTTTCTAAACCCATTTTGTTCGTCGGCAAGAATATCATTATTTTCAAGATGACTTACGAGCCGTTTGTTGATAAAAGAACTATACAATTTGCTGGTACACGACAAAAGACTTATCTCCGGATGGTTGATATTATACTGGTGTCAAATATTAGTTGGAAGAGTTGTTGTAATGTTTGAATGATAATCGAGTACTTTAAAACGCCGTACAGAATTTGGTTGGGTCCACTTGCTGATTTCGATTTTGCATGCATTTCAATATTAGTTATTTCATCAATCGTAATATTAGAATTTAAATCCTCAACTATAGTATAAACAACTAATCTCCCATTTCATATTTCCATAATTGTTTGTGAACTTTTGACTGTTATTATGGTAGTTTTTGTATTCAGTTTTTCCCCAGTTGTAAAGTTTTCCATGTCGGTAAGCCATTTGTAAAGTACGTCCTGTTCATTTGTTAAAACCAGATTCATCAACGACTTCCATCAGAATATCTTTCATACTTCTAGGAACTATCTTTCTGAGCTTTTCCCAGGATTCGTTATGAATCGTTGTTACCATTGTTTCAATATCGACTGCCATAGCTTTCTTGTATGTGCGTTATGTTCGTCTGAGATTTTTATCATAAACATCTCTCGCTTGACTGTACTCTCATCTAAGAGCTGATTAAACACTTCGATTTCCGTCACACTGTACAAAATCCTTCTTCTTTGTTTTGCATATCCTTTCATTAATTCGTTAAATTATCAGGCTAATACTGTGTAATTTCCTGTGTTTAAGTCTTTAATTTGCTCTATCATATCCACTTTTGGTATTTTTTGGTTCGTTTTGGTTAAAATTACAGTTGCAAATTGTCATAAATTTTGTCTACATTATCTTGGGTTTCCCTACATCGCTCAATTTTATGAATTCCCCCAAGTAGTGCGGACTTTCTTATATCGTTTGCCATGAAATCTAACGGAATGCAGTCAAGCTTGAAACACGGTTGACATTTAGTTTGATCTTTTATCATGTGCATTCATTTCGATCAAGCGTTCTGTTCTGGATTTACTGCTTTTATGTAGACTTAATTGTATCTATATATTAACTTTATTTCCTTCTTATCGAAGATTTTGCATGTATTAAACAGTTTTGTACAATAATAATATTTACATATTGGTCAAGACATCAGAGTGATTGAATGATTTAAATGTCATATATTGATAAGAGTGATTGAATCAGTTGAATAAAACTTTAAAGTAAATGATAATACTGAATCAGTTGAATGTCACTTTAAAGTAAATGATAATATTTCTGAAGGTAAGTTAACTGTTATAAAAAACGCTGAACATCCGTTGAACATGTGTAATACAAGTTTTTGATAAATAAATACTGTTATCATTATATATCTAAATCATATTCCGTATAACATGACAAAAGTGTTGCTGTGAATGTGAATGACGTTAGATTGTCTAGATACACACTGAACACAATCGTATTAGTGCTTATTATGTCCTCCCAAAGCTTCGCTCTTAAGTCTGATAGACGATCGCACATACACATGATATGTTCAATAATGTTATTGAAAAACTGTCCACATTTATCGCATAAGAGAGGTGACTCTTCTGATCGGATGACGGAACATAGGTCAACAATAAACTTCGCTCCTTCTCTGAAGTTAGGATTAGTTTTAGCAATAACCCAAGCTCTGTGTGGTACAATGTGTTTGTGAATTTTACGGAAAACTTCAAAGTCACTGTCAACTGATATTCTTTGTTGCCATCTGTTGTTTTCAGATTTCGCTATTGAAGTGGAAATATATCTGTTCCATACAGTTTTACTTGGGAAGATGCCTGATTTCACGAAATCTTCAACAAAGTTTATCAAATCATATTTAACGGCTATTTTTATTAGATCTGGTACAAAACCATCTTGCTTTTTGGAACATTTGTTTCTAAATTCTAAAAGTCGTAGTAGTAGTATACGTTTTGGTAATAAATTATTTTCCATTCTACATAATCTTCCAAAAAATTGTAACTTACACTTGTCAATATAGCACTCCACAGGAAGCCAACCTAGTAGGCTTGTGCATTTGTCGGATCGTCTTCGTTCAGGAAGCCCTTGAATTGTTTTACATATATATTTGTGGGAACGTTCTAACATTGTTAATTCAGTATTTGAAAGACCATACCAAAGCTCGCAAGCAAACATTGCCTTTGGATAACACATCTGAAATACTATTTTGGAGCACGTTAATGGATTAAGGAAGGATTGGTGAATTCCGGATTTCATTACGGATAACGCAGTTGCACACAAAATTCGACATGCATTTAAAGTTCTTGACATGCTCTTAAATTCGGCATTTAATAAAATTCCAACATGCTTGGTTGATATTGCTACTGGAATGTCCGCTCCGTAAAGTTTCAATGGTTGACTTATGGTAGCACATTTTGAAGAACAAAATTTCAGCACTTCACTTTTTGCTGATGAGAATCTGAATCCCCAATTTTCGCTATATGTTGTAGATATAAGAGCAATGTCGTCCGCTTATACGGTACTGCTTACGCGAAGATTACATAGCATACTTCCATAAGGACTTTCATCTAATTGTTTAAGAAGATCATTAATGAAAACTAAATAAAAAACAGCAGACAGCACCCCGCCTTGTCTTACGTCTCTTTTTAGGTTGAACCATTTTGAACACTTTCCTCTAAATTGCACACAGCTTCGCATGTTCTGGTACATTTCATAGATCAACAGCCAAGTTAAACCCCGAACTCCATAAATATACAACTTAACTAATAGTCCTTTGTGCCATAGAGTATCGAAAGCTTTCATGCTGGCCAGAAGTGTGACGATAATATTGCTATGACGCTCTAAGTTATGGTGTACGACTTCTTGCATGTTAAAACTTGCATGTGTGCTAGATAATGTCTTCTGGTAGGCAACTTGTGATTGGTGTGGAAAGTTGTGATGAAGCGATGGTAAACGAGTATATAATGCCTTTTCAAACAGTTTTGATATGCTACACAGAGGAGAATTTCCCCGATATGAATTCGGATCAGACTTTGATTTGTTTCCACCTTTGAATAGAGGTATGATACAACTGTCTTTCCAGCTTATCGGTGTGTAGCATGTTTCCAATACAAGATTAAACAAACTACAAATATGACGCTGAAGTAGCTTTCCGCCGTATTTCAAATGTTCGTAACAGATTCCATCTAACCCTGGAGATTTGTTACACGGCAAATTGTCACAAAGTTTATATAGTTCGTCGAAAGTAAGTTCCTCGATCTTTTCATTTGTGTTTGTACGGACAGTTTCTAACAAGTCGTTGATAGTATTATCGATAGCTTTTTCATTCACAGGGTTGATCAAGTTGCTATCGAAACTAAATACAGATTGGAAATGAGTCACCCAACCGTCACGTATTTCGTCTGAAGAAATTAGTTGAATACCGCTAATATTTAATTGTTGACAATGCGATACACTTTTGCGTCCACTTTTTATTACAGACCATACAAAACGTTGATCACAGTCGACAGATTCTTCGATTTTACGATTTATTTCACTAATGTAGTTTTCATATGCTAGCTCAAGCTGTTTTCTAAAATTCAGTTTAGCGCTTTTGTAATCACTTTAATATTTGTCATTACGGTCATGAAATTTGCCATTCTCAATCCATGTTCGACGTTGTAATCTCATAATTGTATGATATTCTTTCACAGTCATTGTCCAGTATGGTTTTAAATGTTTTACGTACTGTTTACCGGGAAAAGTTTCCATATCGGCTCTCAAAATAGCATTGACTATTTCGCTGTAGTATTGTTCAGTATTAGCCGGAGTAGCACTTGGTGATTTAATGTCCCATAATAATTGTGACACGGCAAAGGAATAATCGGCAATAGCACCGTTCTGTACAGATTTAGTCCATGATATACGCCTTTGAGCAGTAAGATCGTCGTCTTTAGATACATAGTTTGTATTGTCTGAAAGGGCAAACGAACATCTAATTGGCTTATGGTCTGAAACATTAAACATATGTTCATTAGGGACTTGGATGTTTGAAAATTTGGAGAAATTTTCAATGCTAACAGTTATATGATCAATGGCGGTTTTGGGTCCTCCTTGGTAGGACTGAAAGGTACAAACTGGTCCAATTCCATTTGTTTCCAGATGTAGAGAACGCAGATTACATCCCTGCATAAATGATCGAAAACTGTCACTTCGTTTATCATAATCGAACGTGTATCTTGGACCTTCAATTTTACAATTGAAATCTCTCATAAGGACAACAGTTCCCATAGTTGAATAAATGTTATAGACATCTATCAGAATTTCAACTTCTTTCGAGACTAATTCATAACTTTGTGTTACTGCTGGTAGATAAACAGATATGAGATAAATGTTTGGTGTGTCCGGAATATTTAATTCGATCCCCGTTATTCTATTACTCTGAATGTCCAGTACTTCAATAAAAGACTGTAGCCTTTTCGATACCAGAAAGGCGACGCCGCCTATGATATTAAAGTTGAATAATTGGTGACAATTGTCGTCAGCGCCTTTCCTGTATCCAATATAATTAGTCGGTTCAATAGTATCTAAAAACATCAATTGACAAGACCGAAGCCAGTGTTCCGCAATAGCAATTGCATTAATTCTATTTGTATTTAAGAAGTCAATAAGATATGGAACGCCAGACATTATTCCACGACAGTTCCAACAAGCAAGGTTTAGTTCCATAATTAAGCGTGTCCTTTGTCGTGAATAAATGAAGCCCAAGGCTTCCAATCTCTAGTAAAGATTCCCTTCGGCCAGAAACTGGAGTCGTGTATAATATGTTCATCTCGTGCATCGATATTGAGTTGAGCGGAAGCTGTTTTGAATGATTGTTTGTCAAAATATCTCAGAAATGTCACTCTAATTCCGCTTTGTTGTAGAAAATATCGCATTCCTTGTTCTGACGAAACAGTTTTGTCAATACCACCGACATAGAAACGAGCGACTCTTTTACGTTCAACATGAATGAGACCCGTAAAGTTATGAATTGGGTTGTATAACGATATTTTCCAGGTAGTCTACTTTTAATAAGAGCAGTTTAGAAGTTCATATAAAAGAACGTTTTACGTGTATCATGTAAATTTGGATCTGTGCTTTAACTTACTTTAGGATATGTGCTTTCACTTACTTCAGGATCTGTGCTTCAACTTAATTCAGTATCTGTGCTTTAACTTACTTTATAAAATGTTTTGAAAATGTTTAATTATGTGCAATATTTTATTTAGAATAACATGTGCCTTTAGTTTATTTTTTATTGAATAACATATTTTAGGCTTTGTATCTGTAATCATGCAACTTTGCATCATATTTTGTTCGGTTGTTGAATAAGCGAAACAATTAGTTACTAAATAAAGACATGACAAACTAGAGGCTCTCAAGAGCCTGTATCGCTCACCTGATTCTACTTGGGTTTTTGAAATCATATAAAGAAATATAAAATTGGACTAAAAGTAACAACACAACTTCACAAGGAAAGGAACATTTAGGCTATGTTTTATTTCATTCAAAAGTCCCCAACTGGCGGCCATCTTGGATGATGGATCGGCTACAAAGTAACAACACTTGGTCAGCACCTCATAAGGAACATTCTTGCTATGTTTTGTTTTATTCCATTCAGTGGTTCTCTAAAAGAAGACATTTGTATGCATTTCCCATAGGGTCCTATGTTAAACTAAGTCTCCCGCTGGCAGCCATCTTGGATAATGGATCGGCTACAAAGTAACAACACTTGGTCAGCACCTCATAAGAAATATTCATGCCATGTTTGGTTTCATTCCATTCAGTGGTTCTCTAAAAGAAGTCATTTGTATGCATTTCCAATAGGGTCCTATGTTTAACTAAGTCCCCCGATGGGGGCCATCTTGGATGATGGATCGGCTACAAAGTAACAACACTTGGTCAGCACCTCATAAGAAACATTCATGCCATATTTGGTTTCATTCAATTCAGGGGTTCTCTAAAAGAGTCATTTGTATGCATTTCCCATAGGGTCTTATGTTAAACTAAGTCCCCCGCTGGCGGCCATCTTGGATAATGGATCGGCTTCAAAGTAACAACACTTGGTCAGCACCTCATAAGAAACATTCATACAATGTTTGGTTTCATTCCATTCAGTGATTCTCTAAAAGAAGTCATTTGTATGCATTTCCCATAGGGTCCTATGTTAAACTAAGTCCCTCGATTGCGGCCACCTTGGATGATGAATCGGCTACAAAGTAACAACACTTGGTCAGCACCTCATAAGGAACATTCATGCCATGTTTGGTTTCATTCCATTCAGTGGTTCTCTAGAAGAAGTTCAAAATGTAAAAAGTTAACGACGACGGACGACGACGACGACGGACGACGACGGACGACGGACGACGACGGACGACGGACGCCAAGTGGTGAGAAAAGCTCACTTTGCCCTTCGGTCCAGGTGGGCTAAAAATCATTTGATATTCTCAAATTCATGCAACTATTTCATATATATGTACTACTTAAAAGTTAGCTCTAACACGATTGCGTTACAACATATAATTGAATCGAGTTTGGAAAGACAACTAATGGCGGATATTCACCTGATGAAAAAATATAAGTCAAATGTTACAAATAGTCCACCAGTGGCGTATAGAAACCAGTTTTTTTTTTCTTTCCTCATCATTTTGCATGGGTTCAAACAACCAATATAAAAACAGATATCAAAGATGCAATATAACTATGTAAAATGTGACATTTTAGTTTGGTTGTTTGAAGAATAGACCCCAAACACTTATCAAAATGCTTAAATTTACGGCTTTTAGCCTTCCTGATGAAGAGAAATCCAGAAAAGTGCTACGGATGCATGATATCTTTGAGTGTTGTTTTAGAAGAATACTGAATGATGCTTTTGGTACATAAAGGGCTATATATATTCAAAATGTTATGTCATTTATTAAACGTTTAATGATATTATTTTTAAGCACAAGCTTACATTTCTTTTAATTCATGTCTTAAAAATGCTTGCCAAATTTTCAGGATAATTTAAAAAGGAAATACCGATGGGTTAAATTGATATCATGATGATTGTTAGATTTATCCTAATTTAATGGTGCAGGAAAATTGGTACCGTTAATGTTATTAAATATTCATATGCGAAATATTAAGAAATCATTTTGAAGCTGACACACATTAACCTATTACCAAACGATTAATTTCTAAAAGTTCTTTAACATCTTGACTGTCATTTTCACGAAATGAAAAACTATGTTTTTTTCAAATTCGGGAAAAAATCAAATCAATTATATAAATTAGGACAATGTTAGATCTATCTTATGAATCCTTGGAAAATTTAACTTATGAGGTACATATAACATATGTGCGCATGAAATTGTGATTGATGAAAAAATGCATGAATCATCTTATATGTTGTTACTGTCAATACATCTTTCAAAAGATGACTCATTCATGACTCTAAAAAATAATTCAAAAGTAAACACTAAATCCCCCTGCTCACGGCCATTCTGGAAAATAAATCAGCTCTGTACAAAGTGACAACCCTTGGTCAGCACCTCAGTAGCAACATTCATGCTATGTTCCGTTTCATTCTATTCAGTGGTTCTCTAAAAGGAGACATTTGTATGTATTTCCAATAGGGCCCTATGTTATACCAAGTCCCCGGCTGTCGGCCAGCTTTGATGATGAATTGTCTACAAAGTACTAACCACTCGGTCAACTTCATGTTAGAAGGAACAGTCATGTTATGTTTGGTTTCATTCCTTTCAGTGGTTCTCTAAAAGACATTTGTATGTATTTCCCGCAGGATCCTATGTTAAACTAAGTCCCCTGCTGGCGGTCATATTGGGTGATGGATCGGCTACAAAGTAACAACCCTTGGTCAGCACCTCAGTAGCAACATTCATGCTATGTTGAGTTTCATTCCATTCAGTGGTTCTCTAAAAGAAAATTTGTGTATGTATTTTCAATAGGGTCCTATGTTTAACTAAGTCCCCCGCTGGCGGTCATTTTTGATGATGGATCAGCTACAAAGTAACAACACTTGGTCAGCATATCAAAAGGAACATTTATGCGATGTTTGGTTTCATTCCATTCAGTGGTTCTGTAGAAGAAGTTCAAAATGTAAAACATTAATGACGACAACGGAAGACGGACGACGACGATCGCCAAGTGATAGGAAAAGCTAACTTACTTAACCCTTTGGGCTAGGTGAGCTAAAAATGAATGGTTTTTCAATACACCTTATCACTATTTGTCCGCCATTACTGGATATCACACAGGTTCCCGTAGAATTTTGACGTCATGAAGCAAAATATCTGACGCCACAATGGAAAAGTGATTGTTGTTGACGTCAAAAGTTCCAGCGACCGGGTCAGCCGGGATTAGCGATAAGGTGTATTTGGGATAAAATATAACCTAAGGATAAATGAGGACGATGTTTTTTTGCTTATATATTAAGATCGTTTCCAAAAACTAACTTATGGTGTAAATATAGCAGGAGTTTATATTATGACATTCTTACCTGTTGGTTCTGTCAATCCATCTTTCAAAATGGAGGATGAATCTGAAAATAATTGGGAGCAAACCCTTTTTTATCAACATTTTATTGGTAAGGAATGTGTTAAGTTGTTAAAGTGTTGGTTTTATTAAAACTTATTCTCGTTATAAGACAATAACAATCACAAGCAAGGAGTAAACAAGACCAAATAACATTTACATCAACAGTAACCAAGAGTGAAATCAGGTGCTCCGGAAGGGTAGGCATTTCCTGCACCGAATACGGCACCCGTCGTGTTCTTTCTTTGTTAAGTTCAATTCTTGAGTAATCACCTTAATTTGATTGATTCATAGCCCTGTCATATCAATGTGTAACGAATAATGTTCAAAATCACAAATTAACAAATGAAAGAGGGACGAAAGATACCAGATAGACAGTCAAACGCATAGATTGAAAATAAACTGTCAACGTCAACATCTAAAAAGACAAAGACAAACAGACAAATAATAGTAAAGAAGACAAAACCTAGAAAACTAAAGACTAAGCAATATTTTGACTTACATCTTATATTCATTTTAAGTATCATTCGTCATCGATTGTTCTAATTGCAAAACTACACGTTTCAATCTGTTATTAAACACTTGAACTTTCAGTTTCTTTTTGTTTAAAACATTTATTTGTAAGAATATATTTATAATACCTTCAGCTGCAATTAGATGTATTTGTGCTTCCATATTGTTCTCAATAACTCTGCAACCATGTACTTTGTTACATCTGAAAATGCCACATCTAGTTAATACAAATTTATCGATCCTCTCGATCATATAGATATTTATTTTGTATGTAAAATATATATCGTTTTTGTTTGTTAATTGGTTTTTTTCTAGGTAAACGAACCGGAAAATACTATTAGAATTATAAGACCCCGAGCACACCAGGACCTTTAAATCGATTAAGATCTGTTCACTTTATATCGATTTAAAGGCCAACGTGAAAGTTTCAAGTCAAATCGTTCTTTAATCGGTCTTAACTAAGACCTACAGAGGTCGCTTAGTTTAAATCGATCTAAAGTGAACCCGGTCGTAGGTTTTAACAAGTACGATTGAATCGAAAATAATGTATACAGACAAAATACTCATCCTTGTATATATCGGTGGTTCGTTGTTAAATCTATATTTCTCCTTTAAAAGGGCTTCTGTGTACATCCATGTAAAAAGAAATCCTTCGTAGCAAATTTGCCAAATCTGTGTCTTCTTTCCTTCTGAAGATTTTTCTTTCTTTCAAAAACCAGTTTCAATATTTAAACTTGTGATTCAAGAGAAACTGAATAGTCATCAATATTTGTTTCTTGTGTGTGTACCAATGTATCAACACATAAACAAAATGATTAATCATTTCTATTTATAAACAGTGTTTACAGTTTTACGGCTAATAAGATCAGATCGATTACATTTTTAATTGTAGTGTGAACGCAATTTTGAAGATTAGACCGATAGAGATCGTTATGATTAAATATAATGTGAACGCTAACTAGCTTTATTTAAATCGATTACAAAATTGCTATTGTGAACGGGGTCTTTTTTGTAAAACAATCCATCTCAATTTTCCAAGCATTTGTTTTCTCTCCAGTTTAATATGTCAATCTATCATCGTCTGATGGTCATGGCTGCTCTGAATAATTTAACTGTATTGTTGGCAAGTCAAAACATAATCTCCTTTCATAAAGTATCTTTCCATGTGTGCAAAAGGGTGACTCATATCTTAACTCATTGATAAAAAAAACGAATAGGTCAACAAAATACTTTAGACACAAAAGAAAAAAGATTGATGCTGAAACATTAGTTTTAGAGACAAATATGATAGAAAGCTTGCACCAACAAGCCCTGAATTATAGGCTCCTGACAGACACAAGAATGATATTGACATTAAATTTGTAGGTGAGTGCGCACACCTCTTAACCTTACCTACTACAAAGGAGAACAAAATAACAAATTAACAAAATCAGTCGGAAGTACAAGAAAGAGTAAACAGAAAAAGAAATATAGCCGAATTTACTCTTTCGGATTTTGTTATTGTTGAGGGTTGCCTGTGGTTCCTTACATCTACTTCATTTGAATTGTGGTGGGTAGTTGATCAGTCGTACCACAAAGTTTCAAATCATAAATAAACCATGAGTTCCAAAATTAAAATATCTATGAATGCCTATGAACAAATTGATTATTTAATTTTGTAAGTAATGTAAATAGGGAATTAAACATAGTGGGTTATTAAAGTCATGTTATCAGAAAAAAAAATGAAGGAAGGAAACATGGTTATAACTACAAGTATTTTTTGTCTAGCCTTCGACTTTTGTCGAACAAAGCGAGACATAGCGAGCCTTTTTTTGGCGTCGTCCACACAAATTCACTCTGTTGTCAAAGTTTTTGAAATTTTGATATCTTTCTTACACTATCCTGGATTTCTACCAAATTTGGATAGAAACTTGTTTATGATCATAAGATAGTATACAGAAGTAAATTTAGTAACAACAAAAATCATTTTTTTTTTCATGTTTCACTTATAAATGAACTTAGTTTTTCTACCAGGAAACATTACATTCACTCTGTGGTTAAAGTTTTTCTTAAACTATCCAGGATGTGTACCAAACTTGGACAGAAGCTTGTTTATGATTAAAAGATAGTATCCAGAAGGAAATTTTGTAAAAACTGTGTTCCCCTTTTTTATGTGTTTTACTGATGAATGGACTTAGTTTTTCTTCCAGTTAACATTACATACAATCTGCAGTTAAAGTTTTAAAAACATTTATTAGATTCATAAACTATCCTTGATTTTTATCAAACTTAGACAGAAGCTTCTTACAATCGAAAGATAGTACCAAGACGAATACTTTTATTATTTTTTCCTTTATTTTTGTTGAGCCGGTGATCAACAACAAAAGTAGGCGAGACACTGGGTTCCACGGAACCCTTACAATTTTTTTCTAAGAGCAGACGTGCTTTTTAACTAGTAAATGTGCGTTTACACGGTACGATTTTTCATAAGTCAAACGGTAAATGTATATTTTTTGTACTGAAGTCTTGTTATCATGTGAGGTTTGATATTTGAGAGTTATTACCTCATAACTGAGATAAAACTATCAATGAATTCTTATCAGCGTACAGCTGTGTATGGTGAAGTCCTCATTCCACAGATAGGAAATGAGAGCCCCTTTATCCTGGGTAGGGAACCCCCTTTACAAAATAGCTGTATCTACCCCTGGTTCCCTATTTGGTGAACCCTCACCCTGTACAATCATTAAGAAATGATGGATAGAGGTTTAGGATAAAATTGAACTATAAGTTTATGTAGTTGTTATATTTTTCCTATAATAATACAAACCTCTCAAACCAACATACAACTGAACCATTTTTCTTGTATCGAAATCAAGTTCTATAAGAGTGGGGGGGGGGGGGGGCATATTCGCCGGGGACACAATTTCGCCGTTTTATGATTTTGAGGTGTAAACACTTCAAAGGATGGCTGAAATTGAAGAAATATGCCGATAAATTATAATTTTATAACAAATATTATTATTTTTTAAACCTAAACCAAATTAAAGCACTTACCTCAAAAGATCGAAAAACGGACTAAGATTTTCGGTCAATTTCCTGAATGAAAAACAGGATTTTTAAAGATTTTTTCTTTAGTAATTTTTTGACTGATTGGCCTAAAATTCTGTTTTTTACACCTTTGAAATGTCTGCTGTTCATCTATTATGAAATTTATTTGATACATATTATATAAAACTGCAGTTATTTGGTTTCAAATAGATGTGTAAAAACGGCGAATATGTGTCCCCCATCGACAAAACTTTAGGAAATTTCAAACACCCTTTAATCTAACTTTACAGATGATTATTTTCAAACAAACACGTTTTCAAGCTTGGGAATGTTTTGCATTTGAAGTTATCTTCATATAGAAATATCAGTTTACTTCAACAGCATATAGACCTGAACATAAACTGTAGAAAACATGGAAAGATGTGGCGAAAATGAGCACCCCACTCGAGATCTATGTGGTTTCATGCAAATCTAATTCTCCTGTTATTAAAGTGATTTGTTTAATGAATAACTTTTATTAATTTCGTGTATCTTACGTGCTTTTCTGAATTGGAATATTTTTTTAGGAACGCTCAAAACATAACAACTAGAACGCTATTGATTTGTAAATACCCGAATACGTGTGGAACTGTATTAAAAAGAAACAACTAAAAGAATTTAAGGTTACATTAAGCTGTTGTGTTGAAATCATTTGTTTTAAAATTATTTCTTCATTTATGAACAGAAACCATTTTCTGTTTACTAGACAAAGGTATGAAACTTTAAGTCTTTATCTAAAGATGATAATTTATAGGTTTATCCGAAATTATGAGTGTTCTTGCATGTATTTGTACAGTACATTATTTCTGTCATGTAGTGGTGTCATTTAAGCGGCATATCTAACATTGTCATAAAGTGCAAGATTTGGCTAGCCAAGAAAACATGCTTTGTAGAAGCTCCGCCCCTTTTGTAAATTACATAATTGCGGGAACAATGGACACACAATTATATAAATATTCCAGATGTTCCAAAAGGTTGATGAACGTATCAATTTCTACTAGGGACTATTCATTCACGCTGCCAAGTCTGACGGTTGGCTGACACTAGAATTGACAACTGTAATCATTTATCCCTCGTATAATTAAAATTTTTGTGACGATTATTCGTATTTCTTTGCTGTTAAACTGGACAAAGATATCAGTTAGCAAAAATTAAGAAAGCGTCTATAAGCTCAAGCACCTCTGGAATGTGAATTTGCAAGGATGTTTGGTCTGTCATCAAAGTAGTTATCACAAGTACCATGCATATGCCAAATTGAATAAATTTTGGCAACTCTATTTTTTGGCTGTATAACTCATACGTATAACTGTATGGAATGCTTTTGTATGATTTCAAATGTTTCAATTATGTATTTTCAATCGAGGATGACCCGCAATGTTTGGAAAAGTATGGTATTTTAGTGAAAGGCACTCTTCCTCAATTCAACAGCAAAGGTTCTACGGCTTTGAACTTCTTGGCGATTGGTAATAATGTTAGATAACAGTGGTTTATTCCATCCAATGTCTCCAATATTTAGTTCGAAGTGTTCTGCTGGAGTTCTTACCCTATAGTCGTTGATTGTCAATAGTTGTACATTTTATCATGAAGTTTGCCCATTTGCATATTCATCTGTTTACTACGAGTTATTTGCTATTATTTTTTAAATTCTTCTCTACTTCAGCTCTTTCCATTGTTCTCATCTAATCCACGCAGACAACTTTCTTCCCATTTCAATATTTCAGAATATCTAACATGTTTTCAATTTCCCCACATCGGGTACTTTTTTTCCCTACTGAATGCTTAAATTCAATTTTCTATAAAATTACGAAGTTGTCACCTATGTACAAAAATGTAGCAATGTAAGGATGAAACTTTAAATCCAATGCATATGAAAGGAAAACAGCCAAGTTCTCTATATGTTAAAAATCATGTACAACTCATGGAGGAATTAATTGAAGAAGAGGCAGAAGATATCGATCGAGCATCCAAGTAACAGCCAAAGACATCATTGCAAATTAATACCGAAAACGACGAAAAGACAATCATCTGTTAATAAAGATATACTTATAAAACTAAGGACTAAGCAACAAGAATCCCTCAAACAATGTTTTATAGCATGTGACATCTACAAATGACAGGCTTTAAAATATTTGTTTGCTTTGAAGAAAACTGTGGAAGCCTTTCTGAATGGAGAGCACAAAAATACCAGAAGGACATGCAAATGCATAGATCAAAATTATAAACAGACAACGCCATGGCCCATGGCTAAAAATGAAAAAGAAAACAGAAAAACAATAGTACACAACACACAACAAATCAAACTCAAGACTGAAAAACACGAACCCCGCCAAAACCGCCGTGTTGCTCATGGTTTTACGAATCCGGTTATAAGTCTAATTCGGTCGGTCACATTCGTGGACAGGTAACGGATTGTAGTTGCGATATTAGGAACATATCTGATATCATTTCCTACTTAGAATATTTTGTGTCAAGTCAGCCTCATAAGAATGAAGGAACAAGTCGACAGAAAGAGGGACATAGTTTGTTCCCATGAGAATGTGTCTCCATTTTCAAGTTGCAGTATACATTTCTGGTCCTTCACCTAAATTGTCCATCTTCCAAATCGGTTGATGTGCGTTTGACGGTTCAAGTCTTGACCATACATTGATTAAGTATTTATGTTAATAGACATTTAGCAACTTCCAATTAATCAAACATATAAATGTTGTTTTACTACTTTTCTATGACAGATTAGTAGTATTCAGACAACTTTAAAGATATATGAAAACTAATCCTAATGTTCAATTCGTGTTTCTCACAGACAGTTTCCGAATTACAAATACGAAAAAAATCTGTATTGTATCTAAATAAAAAAAGTATCATGTGAATATGCTTTTTTCATGTAAAAAGTAAAATCACAAAAATACTGAACTCAGAGGAAAATCAATAAGGAAAGTCCATAATCACATGGCAAAATCAAATAACAAAACGCATCAAAAACGAATGGACAAGAACTGTCATATTCCTGACTTGGTACAGGCATTACATGTAATTATAAAATGTCCTCATTGCATCTGAGGAGTGGTAAACAAATAGTTGTTACCTAAGTCTAAAGTTTGAAAAGTATTTTCGGGTGAATTTGTAACCACTCTTTTATCTTCCTTGGTCAAAAGTTAATTTTCTTTAAATGAAACCGTTTTATTCAATTGTCTACTCTCTACTTACGTTTCATTTTCCTTGCAATTACATCTGTGTGTACAGCGTAAGCCAAAGAAGTTATCATCGCAATCATCTTGACAATTATAACCACGTTTTCCTTCAGGACATTCTGTAAAAGGGACAGGGAGGTCATACATTCATTATTAACATTGCACTGATAACAAATTCATAAGAGACTGACTATTCCTTTTTTACATGTATATACATAACATGCATAACTTTAATAACCTTGAATGATTAAATGCATATGTTGCTGTAAACCAAGCATCGTTCCTTGCATGGACTGCATGGAATTCAACATCCCTGTCATAACTTCATTGTTGACATTGGCACTGTGCGCCGCCATATTGGATGACGTAGTTCCGGTCATTCCACTCCCAAAATTCATCCGCGGTTCTGTCACGGATCTGCTTCTAGCCAAATTACTTCCGCTGTCCGAGGTTAAATCTCTTTGATCGGGAGCTTGATTAGAACTGGCAATTGCGTCTGTGTTCAAATTAGAACTTGCATCAGAAGTAGATGTAATTGGTGCAATGTCTGATGATGCTGATGTCTGTGAGATGTTGCCTGTCATCTGTTGGTCAGCTGGGGCGATGTTCCTACGCGCGATGTTATCCATGTAAATTTTCTTAAGCATGTTTTTTCCTAGAGAAACAGGAACAAAAATGTTAATACTTTCCAATTCAACTTTCAATTCGTTAGCAGTCCAGTTAGCTGGATCGGAACTGTTCCACTAATTAGACCTCCGTCTGAAACGAGGTGCACGGCGATCGACCATGATCACTGAAAGGTCAATGTCCGAGTGTTTATGTTTTAATTCCACTTTGCAAATAATCTGAGAACAGTTATATCCTTGGAAAACGTATAAATATCGAATGATGATAATAATGTAAATAGTATACATAAGTTGTAATAAAATATAGAATGTTGTATAAACTCTGTATAAACTTTGATAAGACACAAGACCTGGCAGTAACAATGTTAAACAATCAATGATGTCATAATTAATTAACAGCCAATCAAAAGCCTTGAACTAAAAATAACTGTCTTGTAGTTGAGTTTATAGTAACAATTTAACAACATAAACATGACTTATACTTATAAGTCTTAACAAAGTTATTGTATTTGAACTATGCATTAAAATAAATGTATTACATATGTTATTCATCATAGAACATTTGGAAGTTAAATTTACTAACCATCACATGTTTGATTGATCTGATTAAACTTGTATCCATTACAACATTCCATAAACCATATGCTGTTATAGCTGAAAATGTTAAAACATCATATTAATGTTTAACAGCAAATAAAGGGGACATTCAACAAACGGCAAAGTTAACATCTTTAGTAGCAGTGAAACTATATCATATATGAAATGCACAAAATGGTTAGATATATAAGTCTTGACGTGTTTTTCAGAACACAATAATAAATAGATGTATATAGGTTCATCTGTGTGTTCATATAACAAAGCATGAAAATAAACTAGCTGAGGAAAAACAAATACTTACGTTTTTTTCTTACAAAACCCTGCGCCTATAGAAAGTGCTGAAATATTTGTTGTTTCTGTAATAAGTACAAGCAACAGCTGCAGTAACATTTTGTTATGCGAAACAAGAACAATTAAATAAACTCGTCACAGATAAGCTTGAGACTGTCGTCAAGTATAACTTTTAAAAAATAACTTTTTATTTTGATCTATTTATTACGGAAACATTTCTTGATTGTGTGCTCTTATTTTCAAAGTTAACATTTCCCGGTATTTGACCTTAAATACCCAATAATTTCAATTTTCTGTATATCGCCTACTTAAATTGACTAATATACAATTATGTATATATGCTAGTACCTGCGTTCAAGGCATAGTAGATGATTGATGTTGAATATTTTTAGTTATTTTTAATAGTTTTTAAAGGGGAGTATTGCCTTCTATTTTTTCTTTTTCTTATTTTGTCTCCGGTATGTTATGTATTATACAGTGTTATTATTTATTTCATTACATGGCTCTTGAATTTGAAATTCACATTTCGATCATATTTTTTGAGATGCTAGTAGTTCAACTATGTACATATTTACCCGGAAGACGTTTTCAAGGAACAACAGTTGGTTTGGGTGAGGCGAAAAATAATGCTGCCAAATTACCATTCTATTTGTATGTTAAAGAGATTGTGTTTTTTTTATTTTTTGCTATGCGGTGTTTTTATTCATTTAAGTATAAGATCACGAATTTCACCTTCCAAACAAAGAAAATATCAGGTCAAAATGTGTTTTCGTTTGATTAAAACTGAGAAAGACAAACAAAATGAATAAATAGAATAAATAGAACAGTTACACTGCATATGAATGCTTCATATTACATGTCGACTTAAAATTAACACAAGCAAAAGATACAACTTGAACTAGAAGCTCTACTGTTGCCACAAAGGGGAATGTAGCAGTCATGTGGCTTATTTCGTATTAATAAGATGTTAAACTGAGTCATTAATGAAACTAATGCATGACCATATGTTGATTCTTTCTGAACATTTTGAAAATATCCTTTGGTTATATGTTTGGTTCTAACGCAAACTGACATGATATCACTTTATTTGTATGTGACAGTAATATTCAACACAATAAAAAGAGGGGGATATATTGTTAATAGGATTCAGCTGCCAATTATTTCCGTGAAATTGCGTGAGAACTGAAATATTTTTTACAATTTAGTTTTAGTTTCTCGTCACAAGTTTTCCGGTTGTTTCAACATGTCGCAAACGAATAATAACCATTTGTCCATTTCAATTTGCACTTTTTTGCATCCGTCCAGTTATCATAATGTATAGCACTGTGTTAGAAACAATTGTTGCACACTACAAAACAAGCTCCTTTAATCTTGAGCTCACTCCCATATTCCTTCAGTTACTTTTTTCCTTAGGGTTTTCGGCATTTTAGAAAGAGTATTTTGTTACATGTATTTGATAGTTTTGAAATTCAAAATCATTTTTAACATACCCTTTACAGGTTTCTATTTTCAGATCAGAGTTGGGGTAATTGTAATTGTAATCGTTAATCAGCTGTAATTACAATTTTTCAAGTAATCAGTGTAATCATTAATCAGCCAAAAATCTGATTACATGTAATTTAATTTAATCAATTACTTTTAAAAAAAACCTGTAATTATGATTACTTTTTGATTACATTCTGATTACAATGGAAAAAAAATCTAAAATTGTGTTTTTGGTCATTAAATGAACCTCTTTGTTATTCATATTTGATAAATTTTTAACATACTAAAATGGTTTGGTTACTTTAAGCATGTCTACCTCAGTAAAAAATAAACTGTTACAGTATTGAAAAGTCATCATTAGCCTAAGCAGAGACATATAATACAATTATATACCTTTTATCTTGGTAAAAGATATTGTACATGCATGTATATTCATCGTTTTATAATGATCTTCATATTAATATTTGATAATAACTGTTATATATTCAAGTAATACTTTTCTTTAACCCTGAATTATAATCTTTTGTTAATTTTTGTGATTTTGTCAACTTTGAATTGACAGGAAGGAGACTAATTAAGGTTTGTTTTTATTGCAATTACCAATTGAGTATAGCTGTAGGAAAATATATATGATAAAAGATAAATCAGACATGAAAATTTATCTAATTAGCACAAACTAAATTAAAAGTTGGACAAATATGTTGTTTAGAATTTTAAAAAATTGGACTGGACATGTAAAATGCAATGATTTTTAGTACTTGCATATTGTTTACAATTTGGTTAAACATTTCTATTAAAACATAGTTTTAACCAGTAACTTTATTTCATCCATATTTAAACTTCCATAAACTGCAACTTGGAATACATATAAATTATGAATAATAATTTTAAAGAGGAGGCATGCTGTCAAAAATAGTACTATAATTAATACTAATAATCTATGTTTTTGTTTTTCTTTCAATGCTACATGTTTGTAGTGTTTAATGACTATCGTTTTGTATTTAATATGCCACTGTCTGTTTGTTTGTTTTTGTTGTATATTTTAGTAACAATCCTATTGTTTGGATTTTATACTAATACAATTCTTATTCTTATTCTTATTATAAATTATGAAAGAGGTCAGAAGACAAACAAAAAACTCTTATGATAGATCTTTATTAAATTTATATAATTCAAAATAATTATATAAATATTCAAAATAATTCAGAGATCATTGGTGATAAAGTGTAATGTATATATATGTTACAGTAAATAGGTGAAATTAGGAATTACTTGTAATTACTAAAATTTAGGAATTACATGTAATTCCCGATGCACTTAGTAAATACATGTAATTCCTGAATCTGCCCAGTTATTACCAGTAATTACTAATTTTTTAATGAATTTTTACAGCTATTTACTAACTGTTAAAACAATGTTGTAATATGGTCAGCGGAGATAAAAGATCAGTGAATATTATCAAAAAGTGATCATCCTAAAATATTACATACTTTTTTGCTATATTAAGCATGTTAATGGAGCTTGCGGGTATAAAACCATATTTCTTTTTTAAATATAGGATTTCGCTATTTTGTTATATAAATAAACTTTATCCTAGTACACTTTATAGAATTTTTTTTGTTAAAGTACTTTTTTCTGTTGAACTAATAGGAGAAATAGAGGTAATATCGAAAAACAAAAAGATTTCCAATTTTGTAAATTTCTAAATTTTATAATTGATAAGTTTCAGTACAGCTTATTTGACAAATATTATAAAAGATATATGTCACTGAGGAGTTGACAAACATATTTCAATTTTAATGCCAAAAAATAAACATTTTTGAACCAAAAGGAGGTAAATACGATATTTGTTTGATGTGTTTAAGATTTTGATTGTCCAATTTGATTAGGACTTGTGCTTTGTCCTTAGTTTTCGATGCTGTGTCTCTTTACTAGACCAGACCAATTTGTATTGGACTATGGCCAATGTCAGGCGATCGTGGGAATGACTAATTTTGAGAGCTTTGTTTTGGTGGAGACTTTGTAGCAGCATCCTGTTACAAATATAACTTGTATTAAGTTGGGTTTTTTTTAAGTAGGAAAAACGCAATCTACACATTTATAATCTATTTGAAAAATTACAATCTACCGTTGCAAACTTCACAGGTGCTATCCAGCACTTTGATTATAATTCTGTTGATGAAGAATGTCAGCTTCAGCGTAAAGATCTGACAAGAGAAGTCGGAGGAATTTAATCATTTCATATATAAGGTTGGTCTGATTGATATGCAAAGAATGCCTTAAATACAGAATTTAATTTTTCATTATGAAAAATCAAGATCTTTCAATCAAATTTGGCATAATAGAATGTCTATCATCAAAAAGAACTGGCGAAGTTGACTTTAAACTTCTTGCAAATGTATTTCTCATATTTGGATTATATCATTGTCTTGCAATGTGCAAATGATTTTTTATCGAGTTTCAAAAATTATAAAACAACCATTTTCCAGTCTCAATTCATAAACAAAACTATAGAACATAAAGTCTTTGATTCCTTTAACTTTAAGTAATCCCTACAATCCCTAACCCGTTACTTTCTTACTTGGTTTCTTGAATTAGTCTCAAATTTAATACAAAATATCAAGTTAGTAAATAGCTGTAAACATGACCAAAAAAATCAGTAAATACCTGTAATCACTGAAACAATCAGTAAATACATGTAATTCCTAAATTGATTAGTAATTACAGGTATTTACTGAATTGTTTAGTAATTACGTGTAATTCCTAATTTCACCTATTTACTGTAACATATATATATATGTAGTTAAATTTGGTGTTTATTTAAATAGATGAAGTTAAATTTGAAGTTATCATTTTATAATTGAACCAAATAAAATACTTTCTCAAAAATGCTATAGTTATATTGAACGTTTATTCATTCACATCATTCAAAATGTTTTGTTTTTAAATTCATTGTAATCAGAAGTAATCATGATTACTTTGCCAATGTAATCATTAATTTAATCAGATACTTTCAGAAATGATGTAATCATTAATTTAATTTAATCGTACACATGACAAAGTAATTGTAATTTAATCAATTACATTGAAAGTAATCGGACCCATCTCTGTTTCAGATTCACATTAGAAATGATGATGTTACACATATCTATGGAATTGGTTTTGCAACATTAGGTCTCAATCCGTTCATGGTTCTCTGAAGAAAAGATCAAAATGTGGATGGTATAGACGTACAGACCAGGTATTACGTTACATTATCGTTATTTTATCAGACTTTCTTTTGATCTTACTGACTGATAATTGCCTTTTTAAGCATAATATAGTGAAACGAACATTTAAAGTACTGAAGTACTGAAAATCGGATGATCACAAGTTCTTGTGGATGGTCAAAAGCATTTGTCTCAGAAAAAAACAGAAAACAATCACATCTCTATACCTGAAAGTTAGGTTATTGTGCAGAGATATATTTTTTTCTGAGACAAGTTCGTGTGTGGATGATGAATAAATGACAGAAAGTTCAACCTCACCGTAATAACTATCATATTGTAGTGATACAAATAACTATACACTGGTTTGTTGTTATATATTACATTGATAAATTAAGGTAGCACAATACATAGATTTTTCATCCCCAATCAGACATCTTTAAACTGATATAATTCCACTCATATTTCTTTAGATTTTATAAATGAGTTATCAAAAGAAAAAAGGAATAAACTTTCAAATTGTGATAATTTCATTATGACATAATTATTACATAATTATTTGTTATGTAATTAGTTGCCATATTGTGAATCCATACTTGAATGCATTTAGCTTCTTTGTTATTTATTGCTGCCCAAAATATTCTATAGATTCTTGCACAAAACAGTTTTACCTCCAAAACTGTGTCTATACTGGACCAAACTGCAGTTTTCAAAGGAAAAAGAAAACAAATATTTGTATAATGTACAACTTTGGGTGTTAAAATATAAATTGGCCATACAATTAGGTGTATTTCATATAAGAAGTAAGTGATATGATAAGAGCCCCTGAAGTTAAAGAAAAAAAACAAAAGTATGTATGCCTTTCAAAATAAGGAAATCCACAAATCATTGATCCGCATGCTGCTCTAAAATAAGTTTCTTGTAGCATTGTTATGCCCTCACCACAGCAGAGGGGTATTCATTTTGCCCGTGTCCGTCCCTATGTCTCTGAGTTGGTTTCCAGTCTCTAATTTTGATTGCGTCAACCAAATGCAATGGATCTTAGGTGTGTAACAGTATTCTTTTAGTTTTTACGCGTTTGGAAATTTATATTTATTCTTCTAAACATTTTATACTTCTAAAAGCATCAAAACGATATTATATGAAAGATATACACCAAACATAATTCCCATACTCACTGTTTTCATTATCGTAAAAGAATCATTCATTATTAATTTTTGCTTCGCATAACGATGCAGAGCTATTAGTTTTAGTCAAAATACACATAATTTTGAATTAATTACTTATCACATGATATGATACATTCTGATTGGTTGCATAATGATGCGGCTGAGATAAAAAAAAAAAACAAAAAAAAAAAAACAGTAATTGGTTTAAAATAGATAAAGAATTACAGACCTCAACACAATAACTATATAAAGAAGTTTTAATAGCTATGACAATTTGAAAATCTGAACTCTATAGGGGGAGGGGGTAAGTTCTGCGTTAGAGGGTTAAGTTTTCAATTACTTTTAATTAAAAAAAAGGGCTATGGACTGGATACGGTTACATGAAAATGAAACAATAATAAAAATATTCTTCTCTGATATTTGATGCGTTTCCCTCTGTTTTAGTTTGTAACCCAGATTTGTTTTTTCTCAATCGATTTATGAGTTTCGAACAGCGGTATACTACTGTTTCCTATTTTGGATCTGAAATCATATAGAAACCTCACACGTCCTTCCAAGAAAAAATGTACGAAAATATAAACATCGCAACAAGGATTTTTATATACAAATCTTTGATCGCAAGTGTAAAAAAAAAAATTTTCAGCTGAAACATGACAGACTTTGAAAACTACGTTAACTTAAAAAAACATAGTACACAATGGAATTGTACAGAATGAAATACAGATGTGCATATTAGTGCATCACTCGTTTGTGTTGGTTGCTTTGTTTCACTTGGACAAAAATATACTCCCCAAAAACCAACATATTGGAATTGTAAACTGTAATATTGCAAATAAAATTTGAAAAATTGTATGCAATTTTGTAAAATTCAAATAATGTTGTCATGTTTCATTTAATACATATTACTAGTCCCAGAGTACATTGAAGTGAATTGATGTAACAATAAAGAAATGTAACCGTAGACACAATAACTTTTTTAAATTGGTAATAAATCGATTTTTACCGAACATTGCATTTCGGCAATAATTCTCCAATGTAACAAAGATTTTTTTTTAGTATTGTTACATTTTCATTTAACCGTAGCCGCTGCTAAAAAAAGCAATTCAAAACATCAAGATTATGTTTTAATACTAAACACATGCACATATTTTTCTTTCTTTACATATCACAATGGAGAGCCATTTGATTGTATACCTAATGTAATTTAATAATGAAATTCAGATTATTCAGCTTTCATTTGGTCTTTCAGACCTGATCTGTATTTTCAGATGTCTTTTCGCCATTATTTACAATCCTATCAAATGGTTCGGAGTACTTTGTCGGCATATCATATATGTAGTTGTTGATGCGAGATATCCCATTTGGTCTGTCTGCCTGTTCTGTGTTTTCACAATCATTTACAATCCTATCAATTGGTTCGGAGTACTTTGTCGGTGTATTATATATGTAGTTGTTGATGCGAGACATCCCATTTGTATCTTTAAAGGACATATGGTTATATTGGTTGTCCAGCTCACACTGTGATAACTTTCTCCCGTAAGTTGTCATTGGTCTGACCATCTTCGACTCTCTGATTTCAGAGTAAGTACTTTCGTCATCTTCGTTTGCATGCCTTGTTTTGTTCCTCTCGTTAACTGACGACACTTCTAAAATTGATCAATATACCGAAATGTAAACATCATTTACGAATCTGAATGTTAGTTTTTGTTTGGAAATTTGTTAAATATATAAAAAAAAGAAAAAGAAAAAAGAACCTTTAAGTTCATTTGCTTACACTATACCACAGTGGCAATGGACTACTACAGTTTTTGAAATTCACCAGAAGTGGATGAATATCATTTAAAGGTAAAACAAATCTTTTTTTAAGCAAGAAACTGCATTGTTCTGCTTTTAAGAAATAAAATCACTGAAAATTTAACCCCAAAAAAGGCAGCATTTCCGTGTAAGAATCTATGTTGTTTCTTCCAAATTCCACTTCGAACCGGTAGTTAATATATCCATTTCTTTTATCAAGAATACTACTGTAACTTTAGATGAAACAATTAAATGTGAAAATGTCTATTAAGAAATACTTTTCACTTTACTGATAGCTTGTGTACTTCTGTTTATAAATATTATAAGAACTGGTCTACATTTAATAAACAATACAATGCATAAACCTATAATATATATATATATATGTCTGTACTCACGCGGATTTTTTACTTGTCTACATATCTTTTCTTTTTCCTTCCTAAAACAAATGTCAGTAACTACATTCATAAATGTTCTGCTCTTAAATTACATCCATCCTCATATAAAATGAAACATATTTTGTGCATTTTTACAATGCTTTATTTAAAACTCAGATTTGAGTTAACTAATTGGTTCAAGTCTTTCTCTGACTTTAATAAATCATAAAGAAGGTCAACCAATTTGGAAACTTGATGTTTTTAAATTCACAAAGACACTGAATGATCGATGTAAGCAGGCAGACAGTAAGTCTTCATTGTTATATTCACAACAATCTTCGTGTATATTAATTAAATGTTGATTGGACAAATGAATACTTGTGAACTATGAAAAAAAATATTGCAAGTTATGCAACTTTTCTTATGTATTGCATTGTATAACTAATATACAAAAATAAATAATTTTGTTGTATTTACTGTCTTCTGATTGGTTAAAAGTATTAGTTTTATTTTCAATGTTGTCAATTTTTATGGCATAACGCCCACTCTGACGTTGTGTATTCATATGCCAGCATGTGTGTACGTATGTTGTTATTGTTAATATAAATAATATAAAAAAGTTCTTTGAGCCTTTTTCTATCGAAATTTATTTAAATGAATGGCTTTAATTTATTTTGAATTTATAGACCCATAAAATTAATTTTGGACTCTTCACATTTTACATAATAATCTTTGCGGATTATTCAATAAATTCGAAATAAATAACAGCCATTCATTAAGTGCAACAATTACAATTATATAACAGACCTTAAATAAATAATTCAAAAACAGGAAGAACTTTTATTAATCGGTGCCTTAAACACAATTCAGCTATTGATTTATTTGACAATCTTACAAGATTCAAAACCTAAACTACATTAAGATGACAGGCAGGTATATCCATACGTCTGTCATACACTTTTCCAGGAATTACCCTTAACCCGGAAGTTTACCCTTTATCCAATTACCCTTAACCAGGGAACAAACATATTCTGTGATATTTTTTCAATAAAGCAAAATTTGTTAAATATGTCTTTTAAATAAGATTTACAGTTATTTAATAAGTATTTATTGGTACCCATGTTTAAATAAAATCGAGTCCTTAACCAATCCAAATATTTCAATACTATTCTTAGACACAATTATCTTTTAACAGCATATCTACACAGAGATGTTCGAATACGAACGAGTTCTTAATTAATTCAAACATCTCAATATTATCACTAACAAAATTCTCTATTTTTGTAACAGTATATATAGCTACAGAGAATCAATGTAAGATCTCTTTATCTCTTCAATAAATGCATATTTAGTTTATTTTCATATATTTAAATTTTATTTGTTTCGTTTTGAACCAAACTATGTAGGCAGGTATCTATTTTAATATTCCTTCAATAGTTAAATCATACACGCATGTATAACGTGACGGTACCCAAAATTGCACCTATTTTGACAGTGTTTTCAACTACGTTTTTTTATGATTAAGACAAAAGTTTCCACTTTGTGTTTATTTTGTAGCCGTATCCTTCTTTACCGTATAGATACACCAATTTGATTTTCAATTCATATGGAATAATAGAAAAATTGGTCTGAACTAACCTCCAAACCATCAATGATTCTGTAATGAGGAGTACCCAAATTGCATCCATGCTTAAATTCGCATCGTCAAAAGTCGAGTACAGAGCTTTTGTTTATTTTTTTTTAAATATTTTGAACAATTGGATATTTGTCCATGCTTACTGTTCTTTTTTTAAGAAATGAATACTTGAAACATATTGTATTTTCTAATTTTAAAAAGATGACGTTTTGATGACGTCGCATGGCGTTTCAGTACATTTTGCTTTTTCAGTAAACACTTCAACTGTGTTGATAAATACTGTGAACGTTTTGTGTATATCTAAGTATATTTACCTATTTTGAAAGACATGTATAGTATCAAATCATAAAAATACAAATTGTTTAGTCTCTAGGAGATCTTGTAAGATTTCCGCTGCTATTATTGCTAAATAGGTGCAATTTGGGTACTCGTTGCAATTTGGGTACCGTTACGTTACGCATAGATAATTGTAAGAAATAATTGATTTTATGATGTACTTCCACCTGGTGTTTCGGTTTAGGTTTTATATTACCCAGGCATTATCCTCATCAGGTACCCTAGCCTTACAGGAACATGATAAAAATAAACGAAAATTCTGGGGCACGACACTCGGTGAATCATCTTTCTGTTTGTTTTTAAATTGACTTGCGAATATTGTGATATTGCTTAATCTTCTATAGTCTATTTTAGTTTAGAAGATGTTAAACATTCTTTTAAGTTCTTGTGTTTCTTGTATGTAATAATGGGTGGTTTTTGAAAAAGTTGGTTTGCTGTGCCATCATTCGAAATTAAGTGTCAGTGTTTTCTTAAAGTTCTACCCAGTTGTACTCTAGGATTAAATTTTGTTATGAAACTAAAGGTGGTGATTTCCTTCTATTCCTAGTTATGTACCGTAGTGTTATATCCCTTGTTCTTTTCATTGTTGTCGTTATTATGGGATCAATTTCGTCTGCAACATAACCCCGGTTCTGGAGTTTAAATTTTCTCTGAACAATTGAATTTGTGCTTCTATGTCCTCTACATTATTAGATGACCAAATATATCTTATATTTTCTCCTGTAATAAAACCTTTGGATATAGACGATAACAGAACCGCTTGCTATCACTTTAAGTATATTTATTTCAAAAAATGAAATTTCCAGGATAAGAGTATTTCGTAAGAGTATATTATCGGTCTAAAAGTAATTCCTGGATAAGTGTTTAACATACGTCGCGTGATATGGATGCATCATCAACAATATGAGCATGACGAGAACGTTTCAAGAATAATATTAAATGGAGATATTTGTATATGATCAATATCAAAAGCTTTGAAAAATATGTGCTTAATCAAAAATAAAACGTGGGTGAAAATGTCGCACTGAATGAAAAGAGAAGATAAGACAAGATAAGTTATGCGATTTAGAACAATTCGTATAAACAATGTTTTAAAACCATTTCCCAACTTTGTGCCGTCTAAGTTTTAACATTATGAAGGAAATAACTATAACAACTTATTAAATTCAGACAGAGTTACTATAAACGTCATATTTATGTATTCTAAACACTATCAATTTCCCCCCGTGTTTTAAAGCTATTTATTACAGTGGTTGTAATGAATAACATTAATTTCCCAGTTAATAAAAACCGATAATTTCACATGTAAAATAAACGATGTTATTTCACTCACTGACGTCATACAACAATAGGCAATGTCAAGACGTTGATAACGTCGGATCAAAACAAATTGTTAATGCGTAGGGAAAAACATATAGTTCCTTACATTTTCTACATTTTTTTCATAAAATAAAAGCCATAAGCCAATGTAATAAAAAGTATAGCTAATCGCCGTATTTGAATATAAGAAATAAGACATCTTGTGACCGAACGCCGCTATGAATTAGCGGCGCACTCGTTTAATCCATGCGTCGTTCGGTCACGCATTGTCTTATTTTTAATATTCAAATACGGCGATTAGTTACACTATCGTTATCATCTTTTAAGAAATAGAATGTTGACCTATAAAATTAAATAAGACAAAACATCATGATTGTCCAACAGTTAAAATGAAATATCAATTATAATTACTTGTTTGTCACATTTTAACGATTTTTCACACTGAATATGTATGGAATATTCTTTTGTGCGTTATATAAATTTTTGTGTTGTTATTTTGTTGTAAAGAATTTGTTTTGTTTGTAACTATTATTAGTCATGTTCTGAGATAGCACGCGGCGATGACTTTTATAAAGTTACATACCATATGATAACTAAAACGATGATTACTAAACCAGCTACTAGCACTGCAATAATTATACTGTTGGTTGGGTCTCCACCATCATCACCTTGCAATGTATGAGTCATATCTTCTATAATTGATTTTTATGAAATTTTAAATTAGAAAGTACAATGAAGAATATCATGTGCCTTTAGTTTTTTTTTTATTGAATAACATATTTAAAGCTTTGTATCTGTAATCATTCAATGTTTCATAATTTTTTGTTCGGTTGTTGAGTTTGGAAGACAATAAATGGCGGATATTCACCTGTAGACAATGTTGTGATTGTTGGATGAAAGACTATATGTCAAATATAACAAATAGTCAACCAGTGGCGTATAGAACCTAGTGTTTTGTTTATCTTTATCATTTTGCATGGGTTCAAACAACCAATACCAAAACCGATATCAAAGATTCTTTGATGCAATACATAGAGAATAACACATGACACAATCCGTTTCATATGTCGTATCATCCTGAAATAGCAATATCAGCCCAAGAGCTTTTAGGCCAGAGGGATGACATTGGTCGTGGGTGATACGGCATGTGATACGGATTTTGTCATGTTTTAAACGCTTTATCACATATTTCAACAGTAGAGTATTATATTATATGTACTGTTTTCTGGTCCATAGCACCAGGTTACCTTCAATTCTAATTTTGTCGTGTTTTAAAAGCCTTCAAAGAATTGCTCAATTACTTATCCGAACCACCTGTGTTACCTAATAATTTGCGTGCTATTGTTTTAAAAATATTTTGTTTATTATTGTATTTTTTTGTGTGTTTTGTATTTTTCATAGTTGCATTCAGTGTGCAAAAAATATATAAACTTGACGTTCGTGACGTCACATACCAAACAATGACGTCATTCAATAAATTGTGCACGTCAGAATGACCATTCTGTTCGACCAATTTGAGAAAAAATATTTCTCAGGCTTTCATAAATGAAGACTGACTTTATGTAAACAAAATAAAATAAATAAAGTAGGGGTGTGATAAAGGGTATGCGATAAAGATTGCACATCAAAAGTGATATGGATTAAACTGCAGGCTATTTTTTAAATATTCAAAACTACTTTATTTACTACTAAACATATGATAAAACTATGTACTATGTTACATTTTATTTTCGTTGTTCTATGAATAGACCCAAGCACTTATCAAAATGCTTAAATTTACGGCTTTTAGCCTTCCGGATGAAGATAAATCCAGAAAAGCGCTACGGATGCATGACATCTTTAAGTGTTGTTTTAGAAGATTACCGAATGATACTTTTTGTCTATAAAGGGATGCATATTCAAATAATATGTCATTTATTAAACGTTAAATGATATTATTTTTAAACACCAGCTTTTATCTCATTTTTAATTCATGTCTTACATGCTTGTTTAATTTTCAGGATATTTTAAAAGAAAATACCGCTGGTAAATTGAAATGATGACTGTTATATTTATCCTTATTTACACACTAATTTGTGAAATGTAATGAAATCATTTTAATGCTAAATCTAAATTGGGAGGATGTTGGATCTGTCTAGTAAATCTTTGGAAAATCTAACTTATGAGGTACATATAACATATTTGCACATGTAATTGTAATTAGAAGAAATAAAATCCATTCTTACCTATTGGTACTGTCAATACATCTTTCAAGGTGGTAATTGACTCTAAAAATAATTTAAAAGTGAACACTTTTTATTCTCTCAAAAAGTTATTGGTAAGGAATGTGTCATTATTTATATTTTATGCAGCGTTCATATATAATCTGAAAGAAAACGTTAAACGAAGTAACTAGAGGCTCTCAGGAGCCTGTGTCTCTCACCTCACTCTTCATGTTAGTTTTTTTTAATAATCATATGAAATAAGATAAAAATCATAACAGGTTCTTAAATAATGATTGAGGATAAAGTTGTTTAATTTTGCATTTAATTCTGTGGTTCTCTCAAAGGAGACATTTGTATGTATTTCCGATAGGATCCTGTGTTAAAATAAGTTCCCCGCTGGCGGCCATTTTGGAGGGAGAATCAGCTACAAAGTACTAACACTTGGTCAACATCTCACAAGAAACAGTCGTGCTTCGTTTTGTTTCATTCCATTCAATTGTTCTCTTAAAGAAGACATTTAAAATTGAGAATGGAAATGGGGAATGTGTCAAAGAGACAACAACCCGACCAAATAAAAAAACAACAGCAGAAGGTCACCAACAGGTCTTCAATGTAGCGAGAAATTCCCGCACCCGGAGGCGTCCTTCAGCTGGCCCCTAAACAAATATATACTAGTTCAGTGATAATGAACGCCATACTAATTTCCGAATTGTACACAAGAAACCAAAATTAAAATAATACAAGACTAACAAAGGCCAGAGGCTCCCGACTTGGGACAGGCGTATTTGTATGTATTTCTCATAGGGCCAATGTTAAACTAAGTTCCCCGCTGGCGGCCATCTTGAATTAAGGATCGGCTACAAAGTAACAACCCTTGGTCAACACATCAGTAGCAACATTCAGGCTATGTTTTGTTTCATTCCATTCAGTGGTTTTCCTAAAGAAGACATTTGTATGTATTTCCTATAGGGCCGATGGTAAACTAGTTCCCCCGCTAGCGGTTATTTTGGATGATGGATCAGCTACAAAGTAACATCACTTAGTCAGCACCTCATGCGGAACATTCATGCTATGTTTGGTTTCATGCCATTCGGTGGTTCTTTAAAAGGAGACATTTGTATGTATTTCCAATAGGGTCCTATGTTAAACTAAGTCCCCTGATGGCGGCCATCTTGGATGACTATAAAGTAACAACACTTGGTCAGCATCTCAATGGGAACATTTGTGCCATGTTTGGTCCCATTCCATTTCGTGGATCTCTAGAAGAAATTCAAAATGTAAAAAAGTTAACGACGACGACGGACGCCAAGTCATGAGAAAAGCTCACTTGGCCCTTTGGGCCAGGTGAGCTAAAAATGAAGTGTTTTTCAATGTGGGATAAAATCTAACATCAGAATAAATGAGGACGATATTAGATTTATTGCTTTTATTTTAAGATCATTTGAAAAACTAACTTATGGTGTACATATTACAGGGGTTTATATTAGATCATTCTTACCTGTTGAATCTGTCAATCCATCTTTTAAAATGGAGGATGGATCTGAAAATAATTTAAAGTCAACTCAGTGTTTTTATCAGCAATATATTGGTAAGGAATGTGTCATTATTTACAATTTATCAGCAATTTATTTGTTAGGAATTATACAAGTAAAACGAAATTTGGTTGAAGAATTATTAAACCATTTGTTGCTAACACACTGATTACAAAAATGCTTTTTTGAAACTTATTCCCGTTATAAAGAATAATTTTCAATATTCCAAGTTCACGAATGAAAGATAACAGAGGGAAGGTCAGATTCAAAACAAACTGTCAACGCCATGGCTACAAATAAAAAGACTTACAGACTATAATAGTAAAGAAGACAAAACTTGAGACTGAGCAACATTTTGACTTGCATCGTGTTTCATTTTAAGTATCACTAGTCATCGATTATCACACTTGCAAAACTACATGTTTCAGTGTGTACTTAAACACTTGAACTTTTCAATTGTATTTTTTTAAAATACATTTATGTGTAATTACATATTTATAATACCTTCAGCTGCAATCAGATGTATTCGTGCCTCAATATTGTCCTCAATAATTATGCAACCATGTACTTTGTTACATCTGAAAATGCTTTGCACTTTGTATAATCAATCTAATACAAATTTATCGATCCTTTCGATCATATATGTATCAATTTTTTATGTAAAATATATATCGTTTTTGTTAGTCAATTATTTTTTTTTCTAGGCAAACGAACCGGAAAATACTATGTGAGTTATAAGACCTCGAGCACACTAGGACATTTAGATCGATTTAGGCTAGATCGCTTCACTTTATTTCGATTTAGGAGCCAACGTGAACGTTTTAAGTCAAATCGTTCTTCCATTGGTCTAAACTATAAACCGTAAAAGGGTAGTTTAGTTTGAATCGATCTCAAGTGAACCGATCGTAGGTTTTAACTAGTACGATTGAATCGAAAATAATGTATGCGCATGCATACGGACAAAATATGTATCCTCGTATATATCGGTGGTTCCTTGTTAAACCCATATTTCTCTTTTAAAAGGGCCTTTGTGTACATGCAAGTAAAGAGAACCCCTTCGTAGAAAATTTGCCAAATATGTGTTACCTTTATTTCTGAAGACTGTTTTCTTTTCAAAAACAGTTTCAATATCTAAACTTGCAATTCAAGAGAAACTTAGCAGCCATCAGTAAGGATTTTAGTGTATGTACCAATGCATCGACACATAAAAGAATGATTGGTCATCTGTATTTATAAACAGTGTATACAATTTTACGGGTAATAATAACAGATCGATTGCATTTTTAGTTGTAGTGTGAACGCAGTCTTGCAGATTAGACCGATAGAGATCGTTCTGAATAAATAAATGTAAACACTAAATAGCTTAATTAAGATTACAAATTGCTAGTGTGAACGGGGTCTTATTTTTTAAAAATCCCATCTCAATTTTACAAGCAATTGTTTTTCTCTCCAGTTAACTATGTCAATCTATCATATTCTGATGGTCATGGCGGTCCTGCATATTTTGCATGCATATTTTGCAACATTATCTCCTTTCATAAAGCATCATTCCGTGTGTCCAAAACGGGGGCTTCAAACACAACCCTCAAAACGAAACGATTGTTGCTGAAACATTAGTTTTAGAGACAAATATGACAGAAAGCATGCAACAAAAAAACCTAAATTATAGGCTCCTGGCAGACACAATAAGGATATTGACGTTAAATGTGTTGTTGAGTGCACACACATCTAAACCTTACCTAGTAAGAAATAGAACAAAAAAGCAAACTTTACAAAAACAGTCGGAAGTACACAAAAGAGAAAACAGAAAAAGAAATATAGCCGAATTTACTCTTTTGGATATCTGTTATTGTTGAGGGTTGCCTGTGATTACTTACATCTACTTCATTTGAATTGTGGTGGGTAGTTGTACAGTCGTACCACAAAGTACTAATTTTGATAAAGTACCCGCAATCACTTAAAACCATTTAAATAAAGTATCATATCATAAATAAACCATGTTTTCCCAAATTAAAATATCTATGTATGCCTATGACCAAATTGATTATTTGTTAGTAAACAGGGAAGCAAACGTATTCGGTATTTAAAGTCATGTTATCAGGAAAAAATTAAATAGAATGAAGGAACCACGGTTATGACGGCAAGTAATTTTTTTCGAGACCTTCGACTTTTGTCGAAAAAAGCGAGACATAGCGAGCCTTCATTCCGCGTCGTCCACAAATATTCACTTTGTGGTCAAAGTTTTTGTAATTTTAATAACTTTCTGAAATATCCTGAATTTCTACCAAACTTAGACAGAAGCTTGTTTATGGTCATAAGATAGTATTCAGAATTAAATTAAATAAAAACAAATCATTTTGTTTCCGTATTCTATTTATAAATGAAATAATATTAGTTTTTCTGCCACGGAACGTTACTTTTACTCTGTGGTTAAAGTTTTTAAAATATCAATAACTTTCTTAATCTATCCAGGTTGTTTTCCAAACTTGGATAGAAGCTTGTTTATGATCAAAAGATAGTAATCAGAAGGAAATTTTGTTAAAATTTCGTCCCTGTTTTTCTGTGTTTTACTATAAATGGAGACTTAAGTTTTTAACATACAGTCTGCAATTAAAGTTTAAAAACTATTATTAGATTCATACTATCGAGATGAATATTTTTTATTATTTTTTTTCCTCATTTTTGTTGAGCCTGTGATTAACAGCGAAAGAAGGCGAGATACTGGGTTCCGCGGATCCTTTACGATTTTTTTTCTAAAAGCAAGACTAGCATGCCTTTAAAAAAAAGTAAGTCAAACGGTAAATGTCTTTATTTATACTGAAGCCGTGCAACCATGTGAGGTTTGATATGTGAAAGTGATTACCTTATGACTGAGATAAAACTATCAATGAATTCTTATCTGCGTACAACTGTGTATGGTGAAGTCCTCATTCCACAGATAGGAAATGAGAGTCCATAATACAAATCTCTCAAACCAACATACAACTTAACCATTATTCTTGTTTCGAAATCAAATTCTATATGCAAATCTAATTTTCTTGTTATTAAAGTGATTTGTTTAATGAATAAGTTTCGTATATCTTAAGTGCTTTTCTGAACGAGAATATTTTTTTTTTTGGAACGCTCATAACATAACAACTAGAAAGCTATTGATTTGTAAATACCCAAATACGTGTTGAACTGTATGAAAAAGAATCAAAACTAATATAAGGTTAAATTTAGCTGTTGTGTTGAAACCCTTTGATTTAAAATTATTTCCTCATTTATAAACAGAAAAACGTTTTACTAGACAAAGGTATGAAACTTTTATTCTTTATCTAAAGATGATAATTTGTAGTATAATTTAAAATTATGAGTGTTCTTGCATATATGTGCACAGTACAGTATTACTGTCATGTAATGGTGTCATTTAAGCGGCATATCTAACATTGTCATAAAGTACGAGGTTTGGCTAGCCGAAAATAATTGTTTTTTAATAGCTCCGCACTTTTTGTAAAAGAGGGACGAAAGATACCAAAGGGACAGTCAAACTCACAAACTGACAACGCCATGGCTAAAAATGAAAAAGACAAACAGAAAAACAATAGTACACATGACACAACATAGAAAACTAAAGAATAAACAACACGAACCCCACCAAAAACTAGGGGTGATCTCAGATGCTCCGGAAGGGTAAGCAGATCCTGCTCCACATGCGGCACCCGTCGTGTTGCTTATGTGATTACAAATCCGGTAAATAGTCTAATTCGGTAGGTCAAATTCATGAAAGGGAAGGGGATTGTAGTTACGACGTGAGGAACATATCCGATATCATTTGTGAAATGGTTATTCAATAACGGTCAACCAACTCGTGATGGCGTCCGTAAAATTTACGAAGGGATGATTTCAACTTCACCATTTTGAACTCTTGATTTAATAGCTTCCTTGTGAGCAGTAACCCTCTATTAAGAAAATCATGATAGGAAATGCAAGCACGGGAATATCGTATCAATTGAGAGATATATACCCCGTATGCAGGTGCTGCTGGAATGTTGCTACTTAGAAATGGAAAGTTCACAATTGGAAAGCTGAAATCATCTCTTTTGTCGTAAAGTTTTGTCTTCAACCGACCCTCATTGTCAATTTCTAGATGTAAGTCAAGATATGAAGCTGACTTAACTGTATCTGTAGTATCCTTTATCTCCAATTCGATGAGATAGATGCGTCCCACATAGTCACCAAATTTTGAATTGTTTAGTGAAAGAACGTCATCTATATAGCGGAAAGTAGAGTTAAAGGATATTGCTAACTTCTTATCTTTCTTCCTAAGAAGTTCCTGCATGAATTCAGCCTCATAATAATAAAGAAACAAGTCAGCAAGTAGAGGGGCACAGTTTGTTCCCATTGGGATGCCGACAGTCTGTTGAAAATTACGTCCTCCGAACGTAACAAATATGTTGTCAATCAAGAAATCAAGCATCTTGATAATATCGGTTTCAGAGAATTTTTTGTTTGAATCAGAGTGATTCTTTACAAAGTAGGATTTATCCCTCCCTAAGACAAGATACTTGTATCTACGTTGGCCATTCTTTTTTATGAAGCAAAGTAATATCAACTCTTTTAATTTGTCTTTAAGTTTGGAATGTGGAATACTTGTGTAAAGAGTAGAGAAGTCAAATGTTTTAATACTGTTACAAGATGAAAGAGAGTTAGATTGTATGTACTCTAAAAGATCTTTGGAATTTTTAAGTATCCACATCTGATTCACGCCACCTCTAGAATAGGCAGTTTCACAATAACTTTGAAGCCCGTCTTTGATTGCTGATAAAATGGATGTTAATAATTTAGAAAGAGGTTTTGTGGAGCACTTGGAAGACCCAGCAATATACCGCTGTTTGTAAGGACACTTATGTAGTTTAGGTATCCAATACAGTAATGGAAGATCCAGTTCTTCATCTTTGGTTGAAATACCAAAGGAACAAAGAACAGACCTATGATTATCCAGGATTTCCTCTTTGGTAAGTGTCGTGAGGGTATATGTTGCGTTTCCAAGTGAATTGTCTATACCTAATTCGTTTATCAAGCAATTAATGTAATGACTTTTACAGACAAAAACGATGTTATTTGGGGCTTTGTCTGCGAGGACAACAACATATTTATCATGGAGGTCGGATAGGTGTTTAGCAACATTTGGGTCTATAAAAATTGACGTAGCATGGGCATTGATGGACCCATTCAGTTTCTTAATTCTGATTTGTATTAAGGACCTCACTGCCTTTGTCCATTCGGATAGAGTGTCTACGTCTTCCTTCTCGCGCTTAGCCCATTGCCTGGCATAATCCTCGACTGAATCCATCAAAATTTTAAAGTTGTATTTCCAATTGATGGATTTAGGCTCACGATATTTCGGACCTTTCGATAACACGTTTCGTAGAGAAGTGTTATTAACAATGTTAAGGTCACCGGTAATAACGTGGCCAGCAAGATTATATGTGAATTGGGAACTAGCACAAGTGCAATCAGGAGGTTTAGACTTGAAGTCGTCAATATCGAGATCCTGCAAAACGCGTTTGTAATTGAAAATTTTAGTTGCAATAGGTTTGGTATAGGTATAAGAAATTATTGGTACAGACTGGTCTTTAAAATAAGGAGGTATTTTCGATTGAACTAATTTATGATGAAGGATATTGCCAAGGTTGACGACATCGAGACCTTTGTTGGCAAAGGAAAGATTTAGAAAAGATCTTTTCTCTTTTTCATCTTTTCCAATGCGAACTGGCTTGAAAAGTCTGTGACTTGATATCCGAAATTATAGCTTGAAGTTTGTATTGGTTTGAATGAGGGTTTGTAACAGTGGATTCCAAACATAAATTGAACAGAGAATGAAGTTTTGAAAGTGGTAATGAATAAAGTTTCGTGCGAATGTGATGAATACCTAACGGTTTTTGTATGAATGGCAGCAAGTCATTAATAGAGACATCATGCAGAGAGGGTGATGTATAATGACGATGACCATGACTGTGTCTACGTCGAGGAGTCGAGTTGAAAATATTCATCACATTTACCGAGTTACACGAAGGACTAGATAGAATACCTATACCATCAATTTTGTCATTGCAGCCATACGGTGTTGCAGTTCCCAATTGTCTAATCCAGTAGTCTTCTTTTTGTCTACGGAGAGTCGTTGAAAGATTAGGATTGTTAGAGCTATGGTATATCTTTTCGATAATGCGAACTGTCATAGAAACGATGGAATGATCGGGCTGATTGAAATGCTGGTATAGAATGTCGTTAGCATTGAGGTTAATGTCTGATCTATGACCGCACATCCGTTTGTTTAGCCTTCCTTTCGTTTCACCGACGTATATTATATGATTGCGGGAACAATGGACACAAAATTATGTAAATATATCATATGTTTCAAAAGTTTGATGAACTTATCAATTTCTACTATTCATTCCGGCTACCATTTCTGACAGTTGGCTGACATTAGAATAGACAACTGTAATCATATATTTCTCGTATAGTTACATTTTTTTTATTATTCCTATTTCTTTGCGGTTAAACTAGACAAAGATATCAATAAGCAAAAATTACGAAAGCTTCTGTAAAAGAGGGACAGTCAAACTCATAAATCGAAAATAAACTGACAATTCCTGGCTAAAAATGATAAAGACCAACAAAAGAACACATGACACAACATAGAAAACTAAAGAATAAGCAACACGAACCCCACCAAAACCTAGGGGTGATCCCAGGTGCTTCGGAAGGGTAAGCAGAGCCTTCTCCATGTGTGGCACCAGTCTTGTTGTTTATGTTATAGCAAGTCCGATAAACAGTCCGTAGGTCACATTCATGAAAGGGAAGGGGATTGTAGTTACGACGATGGGAACATATCCAATATCATTTGTGAAACGGTTATTCAATAACGGTCAACCAACTTGTGATGGCTTCCGTAAAATTTACGAAGAGATGATTTCACTTCACCATTTGGAACTTTTGGTTTAATAGATTCCTTGTAAGCAGCAATCCTCTATCAACAAAATCGTGATAAGAAATGCAAGTACGGGCATTTCGTATCAATTTGGAGATATATACCCCGTATGCAGGTGCTGCTGGAATTTTGCTATTTAGAAATGAAAAATTCCCAATTGGAAAGCTGACATCATCTCTTCTGTCGTAAAGTTTTGTTTTCAACCGATCCTCATTATCAATTTCTTAATGTAAGTCAAGATATGAGGCCGACTAAACTGTATTTTTTTTAATCATGTATCTCTAGTTTTATGGGATAGATGCGTTCAACATAGTCACAAAATTTTGAATTATTTAGTGAAAGAACGTCATCTTTATAGCGGAAAGTAGAGTAAGGATATTGATAACTTCTTCTCTTTCTTTCTTAGAAGTTCCTGTATGAAGTCAGCCTCATAATAATAAAGAAACAAGTCATCAAGAAGAGAGGCACAATTGGTTCCCATTGGAATGTCGACAGTCTGTTGAAAAACACGTCCTCCGAACGTAACAAATATTGTGTCAATAAAAAAAAATCAAGCTCTTGATAATGTCAGTTAAAGCACCTCTGGTATGTGAATTTGCAAGGATTTTTGGTCTGCCATAAAAGTAGTTATAACAATTACCATGCATATGCCAATGAATTTTAGCAACTCTAATTTTTGGTTGTATTTTAGTAAAAGGCACTCTTCCTCAATTCAACAGCAAAGGTTCTACGGCTTTGAACTTCTTGGCGATTGGTTATAATGTTAGATAACAGTGATTTATACCATTGTTTGTCAATATTGGTAAAATTTCATCATGAAAATGGCTCATTCGAATATTGATATGTTTACTACGAGTTATTTGCTCTTTTTTTTGTAAATTCTTCTCTGCATCAGCTCTCTCCATTTTTTTTCACATTGTTCTTATCTTATGCACGCATGCATATTTCTTCCCATTTCAGAATGTCTAAAAGGCTTTCAATTTCCCCACAACGGGTACTTTTTTTCCTGCCTAATGCTTTAATTAAATGTTTTACAAAATTACGAAGTTGTCACTAATGTGTCTGATTGAGGCTGTACAAAAATGTAGCGATGTACGGCTGAAACTTTAAATCCAAGGAATATGAAAGGAACACAGCCAAGTGTTCTTTATGTTTGAAATCATGTATTACTCGTGGACGAATTAATTGCTGTAAAGAAAACTGTGTAAGCCTCTCTAAAAGAAAGCTCAAAGATACCAGAGGGACATGCAAACTCATAGATAAAAAATAAACGGACAGCGGCATGGCTAAAAATGAAAAAGAAAACAGAAAAACAATAATACACAAGACAAAACATAGAAACCTAAAGACTGAAAACCACAAACCCCACCAAAACCTGTGGTTGATCTGAGGTGCTTGCGGAAACGTACCCACCGTGTTGCTCATGGTTTTACAAACCCGATCATAAGTCTTATTCGGTAGGTCACATTCGTGGAACGGTAACGGATTTTAGTTACGATATTATAAAAATATCCGATATCATCTGTGAAACGGATATCCCGTAACGGTCAACCGATTTGTGATGGCGTCCGTAAAGTTTACGAAAGGCCGATTTCAACTTCACCATTTGGAACTCTTGGTTTAGTTACTACCTTGCGAGTAGCAATCCTCTATCAAGAAAATCATGTTAGGGAATACAAGCGAAGTTATATCGTATCCATTTGGAGATATAAACTTCGTCTGCAGGCGCTGCTGGATTGTTGCTTTATATAAAAATGCTTACTTCTTATCTTTCTCACTAAGAATATTTTGTATTAAGTCAGCCTAATAAGAATGAAGGAACAAGTCGACAAGAAGAGTGGTATAGTTGGTTCCCATAAGATTGAGTCTTCATTTCCAAGTTACAGTATACATTTCTTGTCCTTCAACTAAATTGTCCATATTAGGATGATCTTTCGAATAGATTGATGTGAGTTTGACGGTTCAAGTCCTGACCATACATTAAGTAAGTATTTATGTTTATGGACATTTCGCAACTTCCAATTAATCAAACATAATCATATAAATGTTGTTTTACTACTGTTCCATGACAGATAACTAGTATTCAGACATCTCTAAAGACAAATGTAAACTTATCCTAATGTTCAATTCAAGTTTCTCACAGACAGCTTCCGAATTAATACAGAACTTCACTGAACAAATATAAAATTATTCTGTATTGTATCTAAATGAAAGAGTATCACGTGAATATAATATTTTTTTTGTAACATGTAATTATAAAATGTCCTCATTGAATCTGAGGAGTGGTAAAAGAAATAGTTGTTACCTAAGTCTAAAGTTTGAAAAAAAGTTTCTAATGAATTTGAAACAACTATTTTATCTTTCCTGTTCAAAAGTTGATTTTGTTGAAATGAAACCGTTTTTATCCATTGTATACATCCTCCTTTCTACTTACGTTTCGTTTTGCTTACAACTGCATCTGCCTTTACAGCGTAAGCCAAAGAAGTTTTCATCACAGACATCTTGACAATTATTACCACGTTTTCCTTCAGGACATTCTGTTAAAAGGACAGGGAGGACATGCATTTATTTTTAACATTGCACTGATAACAAATTTAAAAGAGATTGACTTTCCCTTTCTTACATATTAATATACATAACTTTAATAATATTCAAAGATTAGATGCATATGTAAGAAAAACAAGTTATCAAAATGGTGAATAAATGTCAAAACGAAACAAAGTTATTGAATGTGAACTTTCACTATGCATCGAAATAAATTTAATTCATATGTAATTCATCATGGAAAGCTAAATTTACTAACCATCACATGTTTGGTTGATCTGATTAAACTTGTATCCTTGACAACATTCTATAAACCATATGTTGTTATTGCTGAAAAAGATAAAACATCATATTAATGTTTAGGAACAAACAAAGGGGACATTTAACAAACGACAAAGTAAACATCTTTAGTAGCAGAGAAGCTTTATTATATATGAAATGCACAAAATGACAAATACGTTCTTGCTTTCTTTTTAAGAACACACTAAAAATTAGATATGAACAAGTTTTTTCTGTGTGTTCATATTACAAAGCATGCAAAGAAAACTGAGGAAAAACAAATACTTACTGCTTTTTCTTACAAACCCCTGTGGCGCCTAAAGAAAGTGCTGAAATATTTGTTGTTTCTATGATAAGTACAAGCAACAGCGGTAACATTTTGTTATGCAAAACAAGAACAATAAACTCATCATAGATAAGCACGAGACTATCGTCCAATATAACTTTTCAAAAATAACTTTTTATTTTGATCTATATATTACGGAAACAATAATTAATAAGTGGTGTGCTCTTAATTTTAGAGTTAATACTTCCCGGTATTTGACCTTAAGTAACCAATAAATTCAATATTATGTATAGTGGTTATTAAATGAACAAGAATGTAATTATATATATATGTTTGACTCAGATCGACGTCCGGCCTCTAATCGACGTCTTTTCCTGGACTCAACGTCTGTCATCAAATGGACGTCCAAATCTGGGTACCGTTTCACAAAGCCTTCGTAAGTCTTTGTGTCGACGTAAGTCCATCGTAAATAAATCGGAGGTTTTACAGTCGTTTCACAAAGCCGTCTTCGGTTAAGATGATCGTAAATAATGCGTAAATTATATCCAAAAATTGTCTTGGTCTGACCATTTTCATTATATGATGTTCATTTACCTTTTTGTGATGTGAACTTGTGATTATATGATGTGCAAACACCTTCATATGACGTGCAAATATGCTTAAATATTATGTGCAAGTATCTTTAAATTATGTCCAAATATACTCATTTGATGTGCATACATACTTATATGATGTGAAAATATACTGATATGATGTGCAAACATCCTTATATGGTCTGAGACCACAATTGTCGTACTTTCGTTGCTCACGAATATAGTACCTAGTGTTGACAGTGGGTTACTTGCCATTAATTTTTATACCCCTTCCAAATTTATTTCTCCATGTTTAATGCCTTAACTTGCAAGTAGGGGGTGAAATTACACTGTTAAAACATTTGGGTCCAGAATTTTAAAGGAAAATAGTGATTTGGTCCAGCTGAAAAAGGTTCAAAATTAGCACTTCGGAAGCTGTCAAAAGATTTCAAAAATAAAATTGTCCATATTTGAGTGAGAGCCAATGTAGGTTTCTATAACTTTGATATAATTTGTCCCAAGTGTAGTATAACACACTGTAAACATTTCTTTGAGAAAGCGCAGATGGGATTTTTTTTATTTTCATTTACAAATTTTATTTATTACACAATTAGCTATTACTTTATAATATGGCACAAAAATCAAAAACGATTTGGTTTGGCCACAGATGACTTTTAAAATGTTCATGTCATTGAAAAAGCTCCAAATTATCTCCCTTTGGTGCAAAAATGTATTTTTTTGACGTTTAAATTGAAATATCTTGTTTAACTCATCGGTGACCTATATTTTTTATTATTGTTTTCAAACAAGCTGTACATAAACTAAATAATTGTAAAATTTTAGCGATTTCTGTAATTTAGGTATTTTTATTTCGATATTACCAATATTTCTCCTATTAGTTCAACAGAAAAAAAGGACATTAACAAAAATGTAAGCTTCTTTCGGAGGCAAATTGTGAGCTTAAATGAACGGTGACCCCATATTTTTATTTTATATTTCCATTAGGTATAAGATAAGGTTTAATCATAGAAAAACATAGGAAAATCCTATGTAAGAAAAAAAAGTTGATTTAGACCCGCGAGCCCCCTTAGTTTCTAAAAGAAATGCACTACGAAATAATGGTGGTCTCGGACCATATGATGTGTATTTTTCCTTATATTATGTGCAAACATCTTTATATGATGTGGTTGTGTCAGAATATTATGTGCTTGTAATCTTATATCATGTGGTTCGGTTAACTTTATTATATGATGTCGAAACGTCATTATATGATGTGCTTTCATCGTCGTTATGGCCAATGAACAAGATTACGATTATAATGATTACTTTCTACGTCAAAACTGATTTTGATCTGCTTCTGTGGAATAAATATAAACCCGGCTTAAATCTAGATCTGTTGCTATCGTTTTGAAAATATTTGCGATTAAAGAAGGGAAAAACCTTGACGTGTTGGTGCCTCGATTTAAGATTAAAAAAAATCGATGGGTCTACAATAATGAACATACGGGGTTTACAATAATGAGCATACGGACTTCTCTTGGCCTGAATTTTAAATGTGCGTATTGTGATGCGTTCACTTTTCTACATTGGCTAGAGGTATAGGGGAGGTTTGAGATCGCATAAACATGTTTATGGACTTCTCTTGACCTGAATTTTAAATGTGCGAATTGTTATGCATTTACTTTTCTACATTTGCTAGAGATATAGCGGGAGGGGTGAGATCTCATCAACATGTTTAACCACGCCGCGTTTTTGCGCCTGTCCCAAGTCAGGAGCCTCTGGCCTTTGTTAGTCTTGTATTATCTTTATTTTAGTTTCTTGTGTACAATTTGGAAATTAGTATGGCGTTCATAATCACTGAACTTGTACTATATTTGTTGAGGGGCCAGCTGAAGGACGGCTCCGGTTGCGGGAATTCCTCGCTACATTGAAGACCTGTTGGTTCCCTTCTGTTGTGGTTTTTTTCTATGGTCGGGTTGTTGTCTCTTTGACACATTCCACATTTCCATTCTCAATTTCATACATTTAAAGTTAAATTTTCAAACATTTCGGATGAAGATTACAATCAATTATTACAGGAGCTAGTTGAAGAATTTCCCAGATGCGGCGAAAATATGATAAAACAAATTACAGGGCTATTTATAGCTTGCTGTTCGGTTAAAGCAAAAGGCTCCGTGTTAAAAGCTGTAAGTTGACATATCATTGTTTACTTTTTTCGCATTATGATTTGGATGTAGATTTTTCTCATTGGCACGCATACCATTTCTTCTTATTTCTATTCATTGCAAAAGACACCAATAAATTCAAAGTCAATTAAAACAAAATTCATAACGACAGCTACAAAAGGTTGCATGATTATTCCGGTATGAATGATTGGTTGATTAACTTATTAATTGAGTGATTGGTGTAAAACGCCGCTTTCAACGCTATCATGCTATTTCGTGGCAGTGAGTTTATACTGATGGAAGAAGCCAAAGTTCACGGAGAGAACCACCGAATTTCGGTAGGAAAAACTAATAATTCTATTCAATTAAGATTGGAGTCTTTACCTGCAACGTGTCGGATTCGGATTCACAACCCAAGTGTTGACAGGCTAGATGTTTGGACCACTCGGCTACCGCCCCCCCCCCCCCCCCTTAAAATGAATTAAAGGAGATATTGGATGATCGTTAACTCGGTGCATACTATTTGCGTGCATCTTTTTATTATGTTGTAATGCATCTATTGCAAAGCTTCACTTACATGATTTTGAATAGAAGCCTGACGTCGATCGGAAAATTGATATATATATATATATAAATAAATAAAAGATGTGGTATGATTGCCAATGAGATAACTCTCCACAAGACACAATATGCCACAGAAATTAATAATTATAGGTCGTCGTACGGTCTTCTACAATGAGCAAAGCCCATACCGCATAGTCAGCTATTAGAGGCTCCGAAATGACATAAGTAAAACAAATTTAAGAAGAAAACTAACGGCATAAATTATGTACAAAAAAGGAACGAAAAACAAATACCGTTATGCAGCACATCAACAAACGACAACCACTGAATTTCAGGCTCCTGAGACGTTACGCACGTTATTGCGTCAATACTGTGTATTCAACAAGTCCACACTAATAAACAGCTTTTCTATAAAATCATAACAGTTAAGATGTATAAAACTTATATCCATAAACTAGACAGGTAAATACTATTTCGAAAAAAAGTGAAAATTCTTTTATCATACTTTACTATAGTCTAAAATAAGGACAACATATTGACAAAACGTCAAAAATATGCGTGTCAGACGTAACAGACTATACGCATAATAACTTTAGCAGGGGTGTTTGTGTTCTTCAAAACAGTGTTATATCCACGAAAATTCGATTGAATGATATGCTGTATATATAAAGTATTACAATATTACTGAATATGCGTTCCTGTAACGATCAACGCTATTTTTTGGTAAAAACAAATAGTGGACATTATGGTCAGATTTTGGAAAATGTTAAGTTATCAAAATTTATAGGTTTTAAAATATAAGATTATATGATATTTCGTTTGTGAAAATTATGCTAACAAATGTACATACACAGACCATATCAGAATCAAATTTTTGCAGCACTCACACTTCACATAAAAATGCAACGGCTTCTGGCAAATGTCTTGCAAGATGTCCAATGTCGGATTTTGCCGCTTTTTACAAATAAATTGGCATTTGCGACGCTATTCATTGAAAAATTAGATTAGTTGCATGCTACATAGTGCTTTTCCGTAATTGTGCTTTAACTTTGCAAAACAGCTACATAGTTTTTAATAATTTGCGTAGTCAAAACGACTTCGTTTTCAAAGAAATGAAATGTCTTGCAAGTTTGTCCACTGGACTATTTTCATACGTTTTCAACGTTAATTGTCTGTTCGGGGTACGCTATTTATGGTGGATCGCCGTCTGTATATTTCCTGAGACAGAATTTTCTTGATGGTCAGATACTATCAATAGGACCACAAAGTATTAAAAAAAATCCGAAGACTGGGGTTGTTCGTTTAGATGATGTTCTTAAGTTGTGAAAAAGTTTGTATCACGAGAGGATAAAAAAATCCTCTTTTTCAAATTTTCAAATTTGGGAAGCGTAAAATTTCGATTTTTTTTTTATTTCTCTGCAATAAGATTTATATGTATAGAACTTGAAAGTAAAAATGAAATTGGGCCTAAAACGGGCCATTGGCTATATACACCTCTCCACATCATACAAAGCTTGTAAATAATGTATATGAGATGAATTATAAATAACCTTTTATCATGTTTATTTCTGACAATCGTTTCATTTTTTAATCTAATTGTACCGGTATTATTTAATTTGAATTTTATAAGCAAGACCCGTTTAACTTGTAATTCCCGACAAACTTTTTATAGTAAAGCAAAATATATATCTTCCTCCTTTTCGGATCTAAATGTGGAAACATTGCATTTCATTAAGTTTTATGTCAATTGGTCTCTGGTAGAGAGTTGTCTCATTGGCACTCATCATACCGTATATATCTTCTCATTTCATATAGATTGATGCATTACCCAAACACGATATATTTTGTTGTTTGTTGCTTACGCTACTTTCAGTGGGAAATATTTCATGCATATTCAGTACAACTAATCATTAAGAAGTATCCATATTGATATGCAAAACAAAAATTACAAGCAAAATAAAAAAACTTATCCCAAATAATCATTAATCGCCGTAAAACGTAAGAAATTGACGTTACCATTTGAGACGCAATATCGTGCTTAACGTCTGACTGTTTTGTACTAGAACAACATTTTTAACATGCTAGTTCACAGAAATACATTTCACCTTACCAGGGCACATTATTCTTATTCCGAGCGGAACAAGTCTTTATTTCAACTCATTAATTTCGCGTGCTTAACAGGGAAGCAGCTAATACCAATTTTAAATTCTTTGATTTTGAACCGGCTGGAATTCGAACCCACGATCAGTCACACTTGATGCGAACATGATTTTATGAAGGGGGATGGTTGGTATCTCGCTAACATGTTTAACCCCGCCACATTATCTGTGTATGTGCCTGTCCTTAGTCAGGAGCCTGTAATTCAGTGGTTGTCGTTTGTTTATGTGTTACAAATTTGCGTTTCGTTCTTTTGTTTACATAAATAAGGCCGTTATTTTTCTCGTTTGAATTGTTTTACATTGTCTTATTGTGGCATTTTATAGCTGACTGAGCGGTATGGACTTTGCTCATTGATGTAGGCCGTACGGCTACCTATATTTGTTATTTTTTGTGTTATTTTGGTCTTTTGTGGATAGTTGTCTCATTGGCAATCATATCACATCTTCTTTTTACACCACGAAAGCGCTGTCACTAGACAGCTACCCGTAATATAAAAGGAATGCCACTTAGATGCAACTCCAGATTCTAGTAAAATGGGCTTAAATACTGACCATTGATTTTTTGAGTGATTGCACAAAGGGGGGAATTAAATATGAAAATGTTGAATAAATTTGAAAAGGTTGTGTCGTTAGAAATATGCATATATACATTTAGTAAGGAAAAAAACCCATTTATTATATAATATCAAATATCTATGCACACGTACAAAAACAAATGTGTTAACGCAAGCGGAAGAATATCTCAAGAACGTTTTTGCGGGATAATCTGAATCCCACTTTTTAAAAAAGTCCAATTTATTCGAAAATTCGAATTATTACAGAAGAGTTTTCACCATGAACTTGCATTGCACTATTATTAGAACAGTATAATAGAATGATATACAAATGGATAAAAATATATATATATGTTCCAGACCGTATGAGTATTTGGACAGTACATGTACGGTCTGGACCGTATGCGTACTTTTTCAAAATACTCATACGTATGATACAACAGAATACAAAAGAATTACAGCAGTGACTTTTAATATTTTGGGTTAATATTTAAAACTACAATAGATTAAAAAAAATAGTGCAATGTGTCTGAATATATTCTGTGGTAAATTTTAAGGTCCCATTTGGGAAATTTTGGCCCTTATGAGTTTTGTTGTCTTATTGCCTATTATCTTGATAAATTATCTATAGAGACAACTTTCTTAGCAAAATGGTATAGACAAGAACAGATTTAAAAACAAGTGAATTATTTTTTCCCAAGTCATCACCTTGATATAGGAAAAGACCCGATCAAAACCCTTTCCAAGGAAATAAACTTACCCCCCTTAAAAAAAAACCCGCAATAGGACAATTTCACACAACTTTTTGAATGCTTTTGTTCGTAATGACAAAAAATGCGTTAAATTTCTTATGCATTATCAGTTTAAAATAGCACGTCAATAGTGGATGTAGAACTTCATGGGTGAAAGTTATTGTGGCTAAAACCGGAAGAAATTAGTTGTTGAAAATCAGGATTTAGATTTTAACAGCTGAGGCGTAAACATTGACGTCTTTCGAGTCAAAACTATTATTTTTTACGGGGGGAAGGGGGAGTACGACGTGGGTCGAACCCTTAACAGTTAGACATAATAAATGTGGTCTAAAGAAATTACCTATTGTATTATCCAATATCCGAAATCTAAATATATTGCTAGATTCAGCATATCAAAGAACCCGAAGAATTGTTTGTTTTTGGTCCCGTTTTGGCCGCTAATTTCTAAAAAGTTATTGTCTGGCAACAAAATATTTAAGGACAAAGATCACATCTCCAAAACATTATACGGCGGCAAATCCTTCACTATAAACAATTCAATACCACCATTCTGTTAAAACAAATTCAAAATTAAAGGCTCCCTTAACCTCTTCCTATCCCTTCTTTATGGGGGTTGCAAAAGACCGGTCCATTATATTACTAATTACCCTATCAATGTCCGATGCTTGTCCATTTTTGTGGGTTTTTTTGGGTAGAAAAGTGATATATAAAGAGAAACACCCAAAGCTAAAATGATCAATAGAGCAAACTTTGCAAAAAAATGAACATAGTTTTTCTTGAAATTCATGTATTTACTTCTCTTAAAAAATAAAACGCTAACACTAGGTAAAAGATATTGTCAGATATAAGCCGAGTACAATGAGCATAGAGCATGGCATAAAAGAATTGATAACTTTAACTCTAGGCTCATTAGAATCATATTCAAAACAGTGTGGTCCTGGCCATTAATTGACGACCTAAATTATCCCATTGACTGGGACAGATTAGGTGAACGTTTGTCGGTAACGACCATTGTTCACTTCTTTCTTTTTATAGAATTTAAACTGTGGGGTCACCAAAGGTTCTTAACGCCTTTAATAATAAAATAATTCGAAAAATTATTCAGGAATAACCTTTATGTTTTGATTTATATTATTATTGATATAAATCAACACATCGTATTATTCCGGATTAGTTTTTCGAATTGCTTTATTTAGGTGTTGAGAACCTTTGGTGACCCCACAGATTCAGTGCCTTTAACAAGTACATAGTGAGCAGTGATTGTTACCGACAAACGTTCACCTAATCTGTCCCAGTCAATGGGATAATTTAGGTCGTCAATCAATGGCCAGGACCACACTGTTTTGAATATGATTCTATTGTAAACCCCGTATGTTTATGATTGAAGACCCATCGAACAAAACTAAACTTTGTAATTCACAATACTATCTGGTGTGATTTTTTCATCTTCAATCGAGGAACAAACATGTCAAGGTTTTCTCTTTTTAAATCTCAACCATTTTCCAAATGATAGCTACATATTTCATCCGGGTTTATATTAATTCCGCAGAAGCAGATCGGAATCAGATATGCCGTAGACAGTAATCATTCAAATCGTAATCATGTTCATTACTTTAAACATATTTTATTTCAAAAAATCATGTACATGGCATACACATATAAATACAGTGATAACATATTACAAAAGGATTCGGAAACAAGGTTTCTCTTATATTAATCCGTTTCCCTGTAGAAAAAAGATAAAGGGAAATAACTGCAAATAAAAAAGTTGATTTTTTTTTCATCAGATCTTTCCTATATATATATGTACCGGCGGCGGAGTGTGTTTACAGGACTTTGTCAAGACTGTCTCACCCAATTACGATCTTTATCATGCACGAACGACGCTATTAGCCAAAACGCTTCGAATCTACCAAAAATTGTTGCACTTGTTTAAACACGAGTACATTTTCCTCTTGATTGAGGTTATTGCAGCCAAAAAGGAGTGTTTCTATATTGTATGGGAAGGGATTTTTTTCTATCGTACGTTTTCGGACAAGGGAGTAATTATTACACTCGAGGAGAAAATGCTTACTGCTCTCGACTCTACCACAGGTACAGTTTTTACTTTCTACAAGATTTCTCTTAAATAAATGTTCGTTCAGATTGCTACAATCCATCCGAAGTCTGGCATGAAGTATTTGTCCTTTCCTGTCTCCATAAAAATAATAATTTGGCATTTTTCTTACATTTTGATTAAGGTAACTTTTAAGTGTAAACTTAGATGGACTTAGTCTGATATCGTCCGGAATAGCATTCCAGGATCGAATAACTGAGGGGAGAAAAGATTTCTGGTAAAATGCAGTTCTACACTTTATATGTTGCGTGTCATTCGTTCGTCGTGTGTCATAATTATGAATATTGAACAATTGTTGAGGGATAATGTCGCTTAAATAATCAGGGGTCTTATTGTGAAACATTTCATGAAATTTTATAATTTTGTGTTTTTTACGTCTTTCTGATAGTAACTCCCATCCTGTTTCGTCGTATAATTTATTTATGGACGATAACTTAGTACCACCAGTAACTATCCTAGCCGCTTCAAGTTGCATATTTTCTAGTTTGTCACTTAAATAGTCTGGAATGTTGTCCCAAATGATATCTGTATATTCAAATAAAGGTCGGATAAAACTTAAATATATAGTTTGTAAATACTTTCTTTTCAATTTGAATTTCAAGAAGAAAAAAAAATGTTCATTGACCATAACAACGACAAAAGCACATCATATAATGACATTTCGACATCATATAATGAAGGTAACCAAACCACATGATATAAGATTACAAGCACATAATATAATGACACAACCACATCATATAAAGATATTTGTACATAATATAAGGGAAATTGCACATCATATACGTATATTTACCTCGCTGAAGTACGTCCATTATTCATAGTTCATTTTTTTTCTTTCTTCCACAAATATACATTTTCCCACGATCCACCCCATTTTCCCCCCTTCAACCCCAACCACCCACGTTTCGCTCGTCAACGAGCGTGCAATATTTTCGAATTTTTAGGTCCGGTCCCAGCAGAAATTCTCCTCAAAATGTTCACACGTATTTCGATATGTAAGTCCTTCGTTACTCTGCGAAATAAATTGACTATATACCATTTGTTCCTCTCTTTATAAGCTTCCGAATGAGGTTTAAGGTAGATCTATAATTAAGGGCTGAAGGGTCCTAGCAGTCCATTCCATTATCAAAAATAAGCTATTTCTCAATGTTCACGTGTATTTCGATATTTAAATCCTTCGTTCCTCCTCTAATATGCGTTGCGGAACATGTTAACTATACTACTTTTTGTTTCTCTCGTTATAAGCTTTCGAATGAGATATAAGGTGTATCTATAACTGGGGGCTACAGGGTCGCAGCAGTCCATTCCATTATTCAAAATATCCATTTCATTGTTCAAAATTGGCTATATCTTAATGTTCACGCGTATTTTGGCATTTGGGTCCTCCGTAACACCCTGATGGTCATTGCGACACAATCGACTTGTTTTATCTATTATAATTTATCAAAGGATGAAGAATAGCAAAGGTCCATTGAAAATTAAAAAAGAAAGACCACGTAGAGTATTTCAATTTTGAAAAAAATATGTTTTTATATTCAGGTCGTCTATACATTGAACCAAGGAATTTCTGTTTAAAATAGGAAAAATATCCTCCGAAACTTGGAACTAGATAAATATATAAAATTAAAATTCAAAGAGTGTTTTGACTTATTTTTTCTGATATTAATTTGAATATTTGTTATAAGTCCGTTTGATTTCTATAAATCTTCAGAAATTAATTCTTTAAAATTCATTTTTACTAATAAAATATTTTTTTCGTCATGTGTGTTAATGTATGATATATACGAACTCTGACTATGAAAATCATAATTTTGAACCTATGATCAAAACAGTTTCTCATTAGGTCTCTATGTTATTTCTATTTAAATTAATATAAAATACTCAATGGAGTAAGTATGAGTAGTGTAACAGCCTTCCATTCAAAACAAAAACATTAGACATGATTGTGCTTCAAACCTGTTTTTTGTACCATGTGACTTTACTCATTTAAATAACTCTGGTCATGTGATTACTGAGCTTTCTGTATGCAATGAGAAATACAAAAGCATGCAAACAGAAAACTCAGTAATCACATTGAACAATGATTAGCCTAATCTTTATAATCAGGATTTATAAAGAGGTGTTCTGGTCTGAAAGCGGTTTATATAATTAACGACAAGTTATCCTCAAAATATTTGTGAACGATGCATATTGGTGAGATGTAAAACAAGAAGTAAATCTGAAGCACCTATGATACCAGCACCTAGCGTTAAGAAGCCATTAACATAATTATCAACAGGTATGTTTGGGGCTTATCAACGGAAGAAAAAGGGAAAGTTGTTTTATTCATAATATCATGGATAAAACAGCTTATTTCAATAAGCATTTCGGTGGAAATATTGCAAGAAGCTCATTGTTTGTTTTGATTTTTTTCAGCTAAACTCCAAAGCGTGTAATAGAGCCAATATTTAAAAAAAACTTCATTCGTCAACATGGAGCGGGGTTAAACAAATGGTAAACATGTTTTGCGAGATCTTAACATACATGTGGACCTGCAGACATGTTTTGTGGAATAATTAAACACACATCAAAAACGCACAGTAAAACTGTGACAGAAGTCTATTGGCGATGTTAGAATAAGTGACAGAAGAAACTTTAAGCAAAATGACAATGATAAAAATAATATAGTTACATGGACCTTTTTGTTCATTTCGATCTTTATATGTATGAATATAGTATTTATTCGAAGGGTTAGTGGTATATGCTTATTTTAATACTAACAAGAAATACACCGGTTAAGATAGGACCGATCATAAATAAATTACTAGTACTCAAAGTACACAAATTGCCGTTTGTCAATACCATGTCAGTCTTTGAAACTGACAGTGGTAATAGCATGACTTAAATCATCTAGAATGATATGATCTGAAATGGTATGACTAGTTCAACTGACTTATGATTCTATTAGTTGTTATACAACTAATTATTCTGTCGTTTTAAGAAAAAAAACAGCGTTTTTAAAACAAGTTATGAGTAATCTGATTTTTATGGCCCCGCAACTCCGCCATTCCGTCATTCCGCAACAAACCATCATACAGACTTTTTTCAATAGGTCTCCACATTTTGAGCTGGGTTTTGTTAACAGTTATACAGACTTTTTTTCTATAGTCCTCCACATTTTAAACTGAGTTTTGTTAACATTTAATTTATAATTATGACCATATTAATGTGAGACTACCATCATGTTTGTGTCCACATGTGTTATTGGAATTGCAGATTTTTCAACTTGTTGGAACGAGATCATTTGTGTTGCTTTGACACATCTAGTTTTCTTATAAGAATGTAGAGGATTTTAAATTGTAATGGGAGTGTTAAAAACTGTGACGAGTTAAATAAAAGGTAAAATCACAAAAATACTAAACTCCAAGGAAAATTCAAAACTGAAAGTCCCTAATAATTACTCTTGATGAGGTCCTCATTTATGACTCTTCAACTCTTCGCTCGCCAAACAATGAAAGGTCATCTTAACCAACAAAAGTTTTCTTAATCATTCAAATGGTTCTTCAAATAATTCTGATTATATATTTTTTTTTTGTCTTTTGTCACGAACTTGATGTGAACTTATTTTAACGTAATGTGAAGGTAAACAATAGGTGATTTTCTCCAGGACAAATATATATATACCTTAAATATAATAACAATGAATAATGAATAAATATAAAAAAATACCCCTTGTCAGTTAAAAATGTAAGAGAGACAAGGACACAACACTGAATATGCTAAAGAGGGACAAAAGATACCAGAGGAACAGTCAAACTCATAAATCGACAATAAACAGACACAAAATAGTACACATAACACAACATAGAAAACTAAAGAATAAACAACAATATGCAACATATATGTAATGAATACCCTTACACAAAATGACCCTTCAATAGTTAAAACCATGAATATCTTAAAATTATTCGATTAAAAAAAGGTAATTATTTCAGAAAGTTTTGTCTAAGTGATCAAGACTTCCCTGCATATTTCCTTCGAATATCAATTCTCTTCATAAAACATTAATGTAAACTAACTAACTAACTAACTAATTTTATTCAGTATAAAATCCAGTACAAAAGGATCATCGCTGAAACATGTGAACACATATAAAAGAACATATACAAAACAACAATAAAACATAACAGCCAACAATTTTGACACGTATAACAAGCAAGAGACAGAACTCAAACTTCAATATTATGCAATTATTCCCACTGATATCAAAATTATCTAAATTGCAAAAACATGGTATAATATTAACAATGTCATCTCTCTCCTCGTGATAGAGGTTGCATTCACATATAAAATGAAACTCATCTTCAATTTTGTTATCCATACAATGTTTACATATTGTTTGATCCAAAGGCGTTTTATTATATCTGCCTTTTTCAATGTGTAAATTGTGGTGAGAAATTCTTAATTTACATAATTGTCTAATATATTGTTTTGGGATATTTAACTTTGTATAAGTCTCAATGTATGCAAATGTCACATTTTAATAAACCTATGATTTCTAAAGGACGATTGATGTAAACAGTAGTCATGTATAGCGTCGAGAACTCTATAAATAGTTCATTTACCAAATAAGTATATGCTTTTAACATTTCTTTTCTATTTAGGTTAATACATTATTATTAGTGATGTGTACCTTGAAGTATGAGATTGAAGTGCATTTAATCTGGTTTCTTTTTGGTATCAAATTACATTATACGCCTACCTAAATCTATAATTTACTTTCGTACAATGCAAGTCGTCACAGGAACAATTTTCCACAAAATTAAAGTTACAAATTAGAATTTAAAACTAAACTTAAAGAACTTAATTGCAATTGTGTATTTATAGCGTATAAATAAATTCAAATCTAAAAATAAAAATGGAAATTCTATGAATATAAATAGAGCAGTCTGTTCAAAAGAACTAGGTCAAGGATGCATCTTACAAAAAGTTGATAATGAATTCGCGTTTCGTGTGTTTCACAGCCATGGAATTTATAGTACAGGTACGTTTTGTATACTACTTATTTTAATAGATTACATATATGTATAACTTTGTTTGTAAAAGGGGAGATTATAGCGTATTTTAAATTTAAAGTGTGGAACAGTCGATATGTTTGAATTTGAATTATTAGCGCATGGAAATAAAACAAACTCGTTTATAATAAGATCAGATTACTATAGGATATGACGAGTTCATCCTGAAAATGAATAATGCATGTTCTCCTGTTATGTGCTCTCAAAGTTAAAAGCCTGTGTTGCTCATCTCTGACTTCATCTTCAACACAAGTCCTTGTAGGGAAAATTCATCATTAAAAGGACTCTAGCTGTCAAATTCATGTTCACCGATTTAAATCAAATTCTCGTATTTGATTTATAACAATGTAAAACATTTATCCAAACTATTAAATGTCTAAACTGTACAATGAACAGGGCACGGGCATGATATTACGTAGCTTCATTTCGTGTATTTGAGTCGAGACGCCATCTTATTAATTATCGAGCTCTAAAGAGAAGGTGGGGTCAGGGGATCCCAATAATAGCAAAACAGCAAATTGATTTGGCTAATAACAGATAACAAGGAATTAAAATGGACAAAATCAGATAACAGTAATTGGAATATTAAAATAATTCGGTCTTTGACAAATCAGTATTTCTTATTACGGATATAATCCTTTGTAATGCATTTCATTTTCTATGATTATGTTTTAGTATTAATTTATTTATAACAAGGTATTAAATAAAACTGGAAATCAACTTCAATTCTAGAAAACCTCCATTTCTTCTTACCTCTTAATTTCATGGTGTTAGTTCAAGTATTTTTTAATTTGATGTAATTACCTTTTTTTCTGTTTAGTTGGTAGTTTTCATATTCAACCTATTAATTATGTTTTACATACATATTGTGCATTATAACTTACCTTAGGAAATAAATTGCAAAACTTGATAGTATGGCTAAACCTTTTCATGATTTGTAAACATGAAAACTTAGAAACTAAGCTTACTCCATGCATGCATGGACTAACACAACAGACTTAGTCCATGCATGCATGCACTAAGGCAACTAACCCTAACTTAGTCCATGCTTGCATGGACTAACACAACAGACTTAGTCCATGCATGCATGGACGAAGGCAACCAAGGCTAACTTAGTCCATGCTTGCATGGACGAAGGCAACTCAAATTAACTTTTTTAAAGTTTAAAAAATTTATAAATGCAAAATATTTCAAAAAAGTCAAATTTCTCAAAATTAAAAAAAAAAAAATATTTAAAAAAAAATTTCTTTTAAAATTTAATTCTTATAAAAATAAATGAAAAAAACATGAAAAATTTACAAAATTATTTGTTTCCAAAATGCTGCAAAAAGTTTAAATTCCATTTTTTTTTCAAAATTAAACAAAAAGAAGAAAAAAATGGTTAATTATCACCACCAGATATAGGTACCCTTGGATATAGGTATAAATGCCACATGAGAATATTCACGTCTGCCAAAAGATTGGAATGTGTTCACATTTCATTTCAATGGTAAAAACTCTTCACTGAACAGATCAGTTGGAGGTGATTTGTTAAACATAACCTGGACAGTAGCTGCAATTAGTTCCTGAAAGTTCCTAATCATTTAGTAGTGGTAAGTGTTATTTTAGTTTGTTGTTATTATATCTGTAATAAACATGTTTTGTTGCACTATGATTTTTGCCTTTGTCTCAATAGCAGCTAACTTTTTGTATATATTGTACATGTACATGCATTTAGTCGTCAAATCATCAACCCAACAATGTAAGATTTGTAAATTTGCTTTCACAAATTTTTTGTTCTTCCCATGCCGGGATTCTAATCCATGCTACTGAGATATTGTGACACCAAATCTGTACAATTTTTAAACACCAGAGAAGAGCAGATGATTTAAACACTTTTGTGTAATCCAGCATTATATAAGATGTTTTTGTGTCTAATGTTATTATTGCAGTTTGAGCATTCAAAAACATGTTCATTATGTCCACTGGTTGTGTTTGGTTGCTGTCTGCCATATTAAATGGATTTCCTTTTTTATACGACCGCAAATTTTGAAAAAATTTTCGTCGTATATTGCTATCACGTTGGCGTCGGCGTCGTCGTCGTCGTCGTCGTCGTCGTCCGGCGTCCGAATACTTTTAGTTTTCGCACTCTAACTTTAGTAAAAGTGAATGGAAATCTATGAAATTTTAACACAAGGTTTATGACCACAAAAGGAAGGTTGGTATTGATTTTGGGAGTTTTGGTCCCAACATTTTAGGAATTAGGGGCCAAAAAGGGCCCAAATAAGCATTTTCTTGGTTTTCGCACTATAACTTTAGTTTAAGTTAAAAGAAATCTATGAAATTTTGACACAAGGTTTATGACCACAAAAGAACGGTTGGGATTAATTTTGGGAGTTTTGGTCTCAACAGTTTAGGAATTAGGGGCCAAAAAAGGGCCCAAATAAGCATTATTCTTGGTTTTCGCACAATAACATTAGTTTAAGTAAATAGAAATCAATGAAATTTAAACACAATGTTAATGACTACAAAAGGAAGGTTGGTATTGATTTTGGGAGTTTTGGTCCCAACAGTTTAGGAATTAGGGGCCAAAAAGGGACCCAAATAAGCATTTTTCTTGGTTTTCGCACTATAACTTTAGTTTAAGTTAATAGAAATCTATGAAATTTCGACACAAGGTTTATGACCACAAAAGAACGGTTGGGATTGATTTTGGGAGTTTTGGTCTCAACAGTTTAGGAATTAGGGGCCAAAAAAGGGCCCAAATAAGCATTATTCTTGGTTTTCGCACAATAACATTAGTTTAAGTAAATAGAAATCAATGAAATTTAAACACAATGTTAATGACTACAAAAGGAAGGTTGGTATTGATTTTGGGAGTTTAGGTCCCAACAGTTTAGGAATTAGGGGCCAAAAAGGGACCCAAATAAGCATTTTTCTTGGTTTTCGCACCATAACGTTAGTATAAGTAAATAGACATCTATGAAATTTAAACACAAGGTTTATGACCATAAAAGAAAGGTTGGGTTTGATTTTGGGAGTTTTGGTCCCAACATAATAAGGGGCCCAAAGGGTCCAAAATTAAACTTTTGTTTGATTTCATCAAAATTGAATAATTGGGGTTCTTTGATATGCTGAATCTAACTGGCATGACTGTGTATGTAGATTCTTAACTTTTGGTCCCGTTTTCAAATTGGTCTACATTAAGGTCCAAAGGGTCCAAAATTAAACTTAGTTTGATTTTGACAAAAAATGAATCAGTTAGGTTCTTTGATATGCTGAATCTAAAAATGTACTTAGATTCTTGATTATTGGCCCAGTTTTCAAGTTGGTTCAAATCAGGGTCCAAAATTAAACTTTGTTTGATTTCATCAAAAATTGAATAAATGGGGTTCTTTGATATACCAAATCTAACTGTGTATGTAGATTCTTCATTTTTGGTCCTGTTTTCAAATTGGTCTACACTAAAGTCCAAAGGGTCCAAAATTAAACTTAGTCTGATTTTAACAAAAATTGAAATCTTGAAGTTCTTTGATATGCTGAATCCAAAAATGTACTTAGATTTTTTTATTATGGGCCCAGTTTTCAAGTTGGTCCAAATCAGGATCTAAAATTATTATATTAAGTATTGTGCAATAGCAAGTCTTTTCAATTGCACAGTATTGCGCAATGGCAAGAAATATCTAATTGCACAATATTGTGAAATATCAATTTTTTTTTTAATTAGAGTTATCTTTCTTTGTCCAGAATAGTAAGCAAGAAATATCTAATTGCAAAATATTGTGCAATAGCAAGATTTTTTTTTAATTGGAGTTATCTTTCTTTGTCCAGAATCAACTTAAATCTTTGTTATATACAATATAGTATGTATATTCACTTTTTACTATCAACTGATAAATTAAAATAATCTTTACCATTCAGTGATAACAAGCAGTTTTTTTACATCTTAATATTTTATGATGTATTTAAATGAGTAGTTATTGTTGCAAACTCCATTAGAAATTTTAATTGAGATTAGTTTTGGAATAAGGGAAAGGGGGATGTGATTAAAAAAATTGGGTTCAATTTTTCTCATTTGAAATTTCATAAATAAAAAAGAAAATTTCTTCAAACATTTTTTTGAGAGGATTAATATTCAACAGCATAGTGAATTGCTCTAAGAGAAACAAAAATTTTAAGTTCATTAGAACACATTCATTCTGTGTCAGAAACCTATGCTGTGTCAACTATTTAATCACAATCCAAATTTAGAGCTGAATCCAGCTTGAATGTTGTGTCCATACTTGCCCTAACCGTTCAGGGTTCAACCTCTGCGGTCGTATAAAGCTACGCCCTGCGGAGCATCTGGTTTGTTATTTGTTTAAATTTGTCTATTAGCTTTCTCTTTTGAAATTAAATAAAAACAGTTCACAAATTAAGTGTGCTGGGCTTATTTTAATTAACCTTCATCAAACATATTAACAAAAATTTGTAGATACTATTATATTGGGACTTAACAAGCCCAAGTATAACGATCTTTAAATTCAGGCTTTTGATCATTGTTGAAGACTTCAGGTGACCTGTACTTGTTTACATCAGTGCCCTACTATGCAGGGCTAGTAGTTGTCTCAATTGCAATCATTCAATGTATCCTTGCTTTTGTATCATTTAAAGACTTCAATTCTTTAATCATTTCAGTTAACACATTTTAATTTCAAAACATTCAACAGATATTTCCAAATAACAAATTTTGTAAATAACAGATATAATTGGTAACTGGTAATTATTTTACAGTCAATATGTTTTTATATTTATCAAGAGGCATCATAATCATGTTCATTAAATTCTTTCCTTGTCAGACTGTTACTGATCTCAAAACCAGTGAAAATTGCAAGTAGCTTTTAGTTTCTAGTAGTACTATTTTGATAAGATGTGTAATTTTTCGTCATTTCTTTTGATGTTCTGTCATATCCAGTCAGACTATTTCACATGTTGAACTTTACTCACAATTATATTTCATCTGTAAATGCTAAATTATGCAACTTCTAATGCAGGGAGACATGAGGGTTACTAATTTTTTAAATGTTATAACTAGTTTTTATCTAATACAGTATATTTTTTAATATCAAAATAAAAATAACTAAAACTGAGTATTTAATAACAATATTTATTTGCAATTTTTTTCGTTTTCCGTTATCTAACTTTAGTTTGCCTCAACTAAATGTTATGAAACTTATAAATCTAGGAAATTTGTAGAACATATTGTTGTTAATTGACCATGTTGATTTGCCATAATTTATCACATTCACACATATTCATTGCAAAAACATCTTCTTTTTCATAAGTGTCTACAGGAGCTTGTGTTTCTGTATCTTTTCTTTAAAGAATCATCATGATAGCTTCTGTTCCCTTCACATTCGAGACATAAATGAGATCTTCAGGAAAATATCTACTCCTTATATCTTAATCTGAAAAAACAAAACAAAAAATATGCTTTGACATAGTTTGACATATTTTTACAAGATTGTACATACTGAAATGTCTTGCCTGCTTTATGGTCATGATTGAACTTTCTGTTGCATGTTTCAATCTGAAGAATATACCACAATTAGTTCCTAAAACATATACACATGACTAAATTTTTCTTCCAACATGATTTTTATTTATTTACTAATCAAGGTGAGAGTAGACAATGAAAAGTAGATAAACATATATAGATTACCGTAGCTTCTCAACTTTAATTTGATATCAACAAAATGTATTGTGGCAATTTCTCAAATATCAGTGGTGGATCCAAGGGGAGGGTTCCGGTGGTTGGAACCCCCCTTTTTTTGAGAAGATCAATGCTCTTGAATGGAGACATATAGTTTGAACCCCCCCTTTTAGAAATGTCTGAATTCACCCCTGAATATAATACAGGTTACCCAATCATCACAGTTGGTTGACCATTATGGATAAACCATTTCACAGATGATATCGGATGTTTCTTACTTCGTACCTACAATCCCCTTTCCTTTTCATGAATGTGACCTACCGAAATAGACTATATACCAAGTTTGTAATAACATGTGCAACACGAAGGGTGCCAAATGTGGAGCAGGATCTGCTTACCCTTCTGGAGACCCTGAGATTACCCCCAGTTTTTGGTGGGGTTTGTGTGGCTCGGTTTTTAGTTTTTAATGTTGTTTCTAGTGTACTATTAATTGTCTGTTTGTCTTTTTCATTTTTAGCCATGGCGTTGTCAGTTTATTTTCGATTTATGAGTTTGAATGTTGCTATGGTATTTTTCACCCCTCTTTTTTTAACAGGAGGTTAATAAGCTGTAATTATCAATGGATGTTAGTAGCCATTTAATTCTTTTAAATTAAAACTAGTCTGAAGTACTGAACCATGTTTGATTGAAATATTTGTAGATGCTATAATGACACACTTCTTCAAACATCAGTAACAGTTATAATCATACCTTTGCTGACTTCAGCATTTGGTTATGTCTCCAGTTTCTTTTCTCATCTGTCATAGTATCAATATTATATATGTAGCATACCACCATCTTGATGCATTCTGTATTACAAATAGTTACTCAACAGTTTTATCGTAGCAATCTTTTGGTGTTTTTTTTTTATCAGGAACTACATGTTCTACATTCTGGAAATCTTACAATGCATGGAAAAGCTGAAATTATAAATTAGGTAAATAAATTTTAATTAATATGAAACGACACAATCAGCTTTTTTAATGATAAATGTGTACTAAGTTTCAAATTGATTGGACTTTAACTTCATCAAAAACTACCTTGACTAAAAAAAACTTTAACCTGAAACTGAGGGAACACTTTTAATTTCTATGTTCAGTGAACCATAAAAATGGGGTCAAAAGTCTTTAATTTTGTTTTAAAATAAGAAAGATCGTATCATAAGGAACATTTGTACTAAGTTTCAAGTTGATTGGACTTCAGCTTCATCAAAAACTATCTTGACCAAAAACAATAACCTGAAGTGGGAAGAATGGATGGACAGACAAACAAACAGACGAAAGGACGCACAGACTAGAAAACATAATGCTTCTCTACTATTGTAGGTAGAGCATAAAAATTCATAAAAGAACTAGCAAAAAAAGGCACCAACAAAAAGAAACAAATCTAAAGTAATTGTCCATTAACCAGGAAACCCTTGTTTTTCCCCTTTTGTTGCTCCTAATTCATAAACAGATTGAGTCATAACTCCAATATTCCAACCCTTACTATCCTTTGGAGTTTTGTGGTGTGGAAACTTCAGGCAATTCTATAA